>NW_015150920.1:663527-665608 GCF_000732505.1 Cyprinodon variegatus | reverse complement strand
GCAGCAGAACCGTTGCATCAGTGGGTTTAAAGGATACAAACAGCTGGATGTCATCTGCATACATGCAGAAAATGTCCAACTAGTAAAGGCTGGTGAAAGAGACCAGACAGAGACCAGGGCTATCATTGGATTTAGGTGAAGGATGCTATCCAGACACATAAGCTCCTGAATGTTATTGACGCCGCCCTTTTTTGTTCGTGTATTTCCAACCTTGAGAACTGTAGTATCATGGACGGCCAAAAGGAGGCGGGTATCCGTGCTAGCGTGATGTATAAAAAGCTCGGCCCGTTATCGGCATGGATAGGCTTCGGAGGGCTAGTGGAAATGTGGCATAAGGAGGAGTTGTTGCTACGAGTCATGGACTCCTAACCTTCGTCTGGGTTTCCTCAGAAAGAAAACCTTTTACCCTGATTGCTCTATTTGAACAGACATGATCAGGCGTAGACCTAGAGCAGAGGGATCAGAATCGGCTGTGTTTGATGCTCTGTGGACAGAACCCAGAAGTTCTGTTCAACCTGTCGTCTGTTTTTCTCAGTGTTCTTTATTCCCTTGTTTAAAGGTAGCTAAGCACAGACAGGAAGGAGGATGGTTACCAGGAAGCCTGTCAGCTGTGTCGTAGCTGCTGCTCTCTGGAGGCCTCTCGGCGGGCGGGGGCGGCTCAGTCCGGTGTGTCGCAGCAGCAGCTGTGGCTCTCCTCTGCCACAGCTCTGGGTTGCTGTAAGCCTCCTCGTTCAGCTTGTGCATCTGGTTGAGGTCAGCTAGGCGGATGGAAACCACCACCATGATCAATGAGAGTCCCTGATTTTTGGATGAAAAAACAAAAAGACCAGAACCTACCGATGAGATTCCCCCTGCTGTCCCTCAGCGGGGCTCCGCCTCCCCCCCTTCCCCAGGGGTCATGGTCCTTCATCTCAGCCTCCAGCTGGGCCTCCAGGTGCTCCCTCTCCTCCCGCTCCCGACGCCGGCGCTCCTGCTGCTCCTGGATCTACGACAGAGCACGGTTTAGTAACACAAGGTGACAAAGGATGGCTTCCTGTCAGCTGACTATAGAAATGAGGTCTGCATGTGGGGAAAAGGCCCGAGTGGCTGAAATAATCTGAGTTTGGCTTCATCCTTAAAACCCGCCACACCTAAACAAATCTCTCCAGCTCTGCCACAGAAACGCCTGGAAGTTCACATCACATAAAGAAAGGCTCATTTTGTACCAGATGGTGTGAGAGTGGGCGGGACTTCCAGGACCACACGCCTCACCCAGAATCCAGGGAACAATCCTCTGCAGGTTGTAGCAGAAGTAGAGACAAACTGATATGGTATCAATATCAGTAAAGATGGGGAAAGAAGCGCGCAAATAACAGCACTGAAGCAGGAGAGCACAGGCAGTGGAGAAAAGTTTACCAGAGTCGAGCGTGCAGCAGGCTCGTATAGAGGGAAGGGGAAAGAGTTTTAACACTACACATCTGTGTCACTATGCACAGGTCATTGGCATAAAATGCCATAGAATCCAAACATCCCAATCAGGATTCTGAATATGAGAAGAATGTGACACGGAGAGGAAACTGAAACCTAATGTGCCCACTTGGTACTTTTGTTAATCCATAATTCACAATACCTTGAGTTTAAAATTATTATTAACCAAAAATGTTTATTCAATTTCGGCAAAGAATTTTCCTCTCGATGCATCCGTAATGTTTTTAAGAAATGTACCTCCTTAATCACACATATCTGCAATAGGCGCCATGAAGACGTGAACCCAGCACCCTACAGACATCCAGACAGACTCAGCCTTAGTGTTTGGACGCAGCTGAACACATGCGCTGCCGCCCCTCCAGCAGACAGAGAGAGCAACCTTTGAAGGCAGGGGTGGAATGTCCTGGTTCAGAAGGCTTCCTAAACAGTATGTCTAATGAACTGATTTTTCTGAGGCGTCTCTATTTTTTTAAAGAGACATGTCTCCTAACATTTGCATAAGCATCTGTAGTAGCTGCTGGGTAATATTAACTGAGAGCTGCTGTGCGTTTCTCCTCCAACCACGTAGCTACTTTGTACGCAGTGAAATGCAACAGCAAATCAGATGTCTCAAA
>NW_015150920.1:658757-661572 GCF_000732505.1 Cyprinodon variegatus | reverse complement strand
CACTCTGGCATTACTTCTCATATAAATACCAATGAGACTTTACTAAGCAATAAACAGTGGCGCCCTCTACTGGATGGCCATAAAACTACAACACAGAGAAATTCCTTCTAAGCAGAAGTGATCAATTAATCTGATTAAACATATTTTAATCAAATAAACTATTAAGAATTATTCCTAAACCATGTTTCCATTCCTATCAGAATCAGGTTGTTGACGATCCGACTACACGGCTGAAGTTTTGATGTGAACTTTTATCTTAAAACTACTCTTTTTCCACTCATCCCAGCGAATACAGCCTCTCTTTCCATTGCGTCTGCTATTGTACACAGGAGACCAGCAACATGCGCCAGATGGGTTCACAGCTTCAAAATGAGCTGCTGCGTGAATTGCTGTGCTTGGAGACAACACACTGTACCCAAACTGATGTACTATCATCGTTATGTGAGGAATCTCTTCAGTTCTGAAAATCGCCCAACAATATCATCAATATCTTAAGATTCTCCATCATCCACATCATAGACATTCCAAAAATGTTAAAAAAATAATTCACTGGACTTTGTTTCCAAGTTTGAAGACGTTTTGCTTCCCAATCAGGAAGCTTTTTCAATTCAAAATGTCAGAAATAGCGTTGAGTTTGAATCGTTATAGAGTGGCCCAAAAACAATGCCTTGTTCTGGCTTAGAGAACATGCAAATTGACCTTGACGAAAGGATCTGCCCTTATGGTATTGGGATTTGTTTTGGTTCTTTGTTAGCCTGCAATACCCAATACTGGTCTATGCCTCTAAAAAGGAGGTTATTAAGGGGAATTAATGACCTGGGTGATCAGGCAAATATTCTGGTCTCCTATATGGGGGTGGGGGTAGCGATGATAGCAGGAAGGAATCAATTCTTTCGAAAGCTAGATCCTGCCTGTCCCGTTCTGTTTAAGGTTGGTTTTTTTGTTGTTGTTTTTTTTTTTTTTTTTACCATAAATGGCTTCCTTTACACCCCTATTAAACCACCTGTCTTCTGGTCCTTAAAAAGAATGTCCTTGGAGAGGTTGTTTGGTTTGTCAAGTTGAGGAGAAACTGAGATATTTGCAAGACAAAGTTCAAAATTTTTTTAATGTCCTTAGACAGAGAGAAAAAAGCTCTGACTCAGTACTTACATTTATACCTTAAAAAATCCCAACACACTCCCTCTCCCATGGAACTATCCCACCCCTGCACAAAGAACTTTCTCACAACATTTGGTTATTCCCAAGAAAAAACACTTAAATTGTCAAGGACATATATTTTAGCCAGATAAACACTCAGAACAGGTCTACTGTTCACAGCATGAAGGAGGCTGTGTGAACTCATTCTTGTCTCTCATGACCCTCCCTTCATCCTTGTCTAGAGAAGGGAGGCAACTGCTTTCTGTCATCCCCCACTCTTAACTCCCTACATAACTTAACTCCAGCATACAGACTGGTACAAGACTTCTATACAATCACCCCTATTTAGGCAGAGGAAAGGCACACTCAGAATATTTTATCTCACAAATATAATATTATATGTTTCATGTTGCACGATTGTACCATAAAAAAATTCCTGGTTGTGAACTCCTTCACTAACAATGGCAATAAACCCGATTCTGATTCTGAAATAAGCCAAGGAAAATATGCTTTCACAGGTTTCTCCAATGTAAAGATCAGAGTATCCATCACTGCGTTGACCTGCATTCAACACTCTGCTCATATTTGGTTTGGGGGTTTTGTCCTTAGGATGCACTAGTCTCTGCTTAGGGGTCTTGTTTGGTTTAGAATGTACTGGAATTTTGTGTTTGGAGAAAATCAACCAACCTGAGGAATAGCAAGGACGTGTCTAAGGAAAGCAGGAGGTACTGGGACAGGACTAGTGTGAATCTGGGATGTTAGAGATCTCAACGGGGGGAAAATCCTAAATATTTCTACCATCAACTCTTAAAAAAAACAAACAGTATTCCTCTAGCAGCTAGTCTCGTCTAGATCCATTTTACCTCGCCGAAAGGAGTGCTGCTCCCAGTCCTGGAAGCTTCCTGTCAACATACCACAGACTGGGATGTAAGAAGCACACATGCTTGCCTTTGTGATCCCAGCGGTTTTTATCTGACTGGAAAGAATCTGCCTTACCTGCAGTTTTAGAGCCTCTCTGTAGCTCAGAATCCGGTCCCTGGTGGATCCAGTCCTCTCTGAGGGGAAGCCTCCTGCCTGTGAGCCGGCAGCAGTGCTCTGGTTGCTGGGTCTGAACAGAAAGTTCCAGAACAGCGACGCTCAGAATCAAGGAGAGCGGTTTATGAAGAACACCTTAAAGCCCTTACCCTAACAAAGCTTCTGGGTAACTGTAGCCACCATGCTGGCTGTGGGGGCTGTGGGAACCCAGCTGGCTGCTCACAGCTCCCCCTGGTGGAATATTCCAGTAGGACACAGGGAAGCCGGGGCCAGCATCAGGACCGCGATGATCTGGATGAGATAGGAGACGGCGGGTCATGTGCAGAAGAGGCGTTCTAAAGGTTCTCTTCCTGTTAGAGACCAACACTTACAGTAGGCCATGTTTGTGTCCAGCAGGTTTCTGGTTCCGCAGCACTGATGGGGTTCTCCATACAGGCTTCTGTATGCGTCTCTCATAGGAGGCGGCGGATGAGGAAGGAAGGCAGAGGTTCTAGAGAAAACAATTGGCCGATTTTCAATATGTGTACTTGTGCATTCTCATATTCATAGACTAGTTTCAGATATTACAGGCTAACAATGGAACCAAACGACCCATTCATCGGTTTCAATTTGCATGTCTCCAAGCAATACAAGGCCTTGTCTA
>NW_015150920.1:651054-657557 GCF_000732505.1 Cyprinodon variegatus | reverse complement strand
TCTTATTTCAACCGTTGCGTATATTAGCTGCGACATATGAATCAAGATGCTATGACTGAAAACAAATTGATTGACAGATGACCGTTGATATATGATTGGTGGAATTTAGGTGTTCAGGCTGACGTATAACTAACTGGCCTGCAGAAGATAACGGGGAAAAAAAACCCACAGATTTGAAGACTTTTTAAGATTTTAAGAATTTTCTAACTTTTGGGACAATATCGTCTGATAAAGCGTACATTTATATACATGTTTAAGCCAGAATGATTTGACATTTAAATATGACTTCCCTACGACTTTAAGTTCAGTTAATGTTCTGTTCTGTTGAGCCATATTAAACCTCCAAGTTATTTTATTAGGACATTTCTTTTGTAAATTGTTCTTTGCACCATTTTTTTGCAATGTAAATAAACCACCTGCTAGAATGGACTTCTGCCTACTGCCTTCTTCAGCCACAGTCTATCTTACATTTATACTGTAAATTTGTAACTCAGACATAAATGTGAAAGTTGTATTTGTTGCAAGCTTGTTGCTCTTTCAGTTATATATGTGTTGCCACGAAGAAATAAATGTAAATCTTACATTTATGTACACTGACCGCTAGGAATGTGTTTTTATTGACAGTTTTCTCTCCCCCTACAGGACGAAGTACGTTTTTCTGAGTCATGAGATGAAATGAGATGCATCGTTTCCTTTCATTGAATGATATAAATTAGCAAATGGTTTAGAATCAGCCACACCTGTGGATGTCGACGGCGTTCTGGACGGATGGGGCAACATGCCGACCATTTGGAGACAGACGTCCGTCCACCATGCCGAGCGCGGAGCTGTACTCCAGCAGAGGGGACTGGAAGGCGACGTGCGGCAGATCAGGCAGAGGTCTCTCTCTTCCCCTCACCGCAGCCCTCTGGTTGCTGGCGGTGGTCCTGGATGATGATCCGCTCTCTGCTGTCGCTAAAGGCTCTGTGGATAGAGGAGCTTCCCTCCTGCTCAGTCCGAACTGTCTGATTCGCTCTGGCTGCAGGCAGCAGAGACAACAGGATGGAGAAGATTAAAAAGAGGTAAAAAGCTAGGAGAGTCCAAAGTGTGTGCTGTGTGGCGGCTGACCGGCTTCTCTGGGTCGTTAGCTCCTGTCGCAGCGACCTTCATCTCCAGATCCTTTTCCCTGAAAACATGCCACATGCAACACATCTGAAGGACCAGACACCATGACCAAAATTCTCTTCTTTTTAAATCAGAGGAAGCATCCATCGGACCAAACAAATTCATCTTACCTTGGAACTTCTTTAATAAACGCTTTTCCTGTAGCTCAATATTTGCAGATTTAATTTCTGCTTTTGGTCTATAATGTCTTACTGCCTGTTGATTTATCCGTTAAAAGTCCAATAAAACCCACTGCAGTCTGTTTTTTCAAAGAGAGAAACAGAGAATATGAAGTCTCCTACCTCTTTCTGTTGCGATGCTGCTCAGCTATCTGCTCCTGCAGCTCCTTCCTGTAGCGCTCCTTCTTCCTCCTCAAAGCCTCGGCACTATCAGCAGCTCCTGAACACAAACCACAGGTCCTATTTTAGCTCCTACATCCAGATATTTTCTTTTAGATTTTAATTCTGGAACCAGGAAAATGTTCATCAGGATTCACAGTTATTTCCAAAAGAAGCAAAAGGAGCAGAGAGCCTGGCTACCTATAACCAGTCCGGTCCCAAAGTGAGCTTTGTCGTTTTTCCAGAGGTCTCTTGATCTCCTGCCGTCGCTCCAAACCTCTGATGTTTGCTCCTCCTTCTCCCTGACAGGAGAAATTATAAAAAACAATGAAAACCGAAGGGAAAAAGTCAGAAAACGACCGACCAAACTGCTCTGCTGGGTTACCTTTCATCACTTCTAGCCCACAGACTCTTCTGATAACCGGCCTCAGATCTAGGAAGCCGGGGCTTTCTTCCTCCAGTCTTCTCCAGCTGATCTTTAAACGCCTTCTCCTCTCCAGAATCCAGGTCCAGTGGACTCTCCACCCGGTCTGGATGCATGTAAAGATCCGAAACAGGCTCCTGGTTCTGGTCGGCGAGCTGCGGCGCTCTGAGCAGCCCTCTGTCCCACGTTAGACGCTGCTTAGGAACATCCGTCTCCGGTTGAAGCTGCTGGAGAGACCAAGATGCATCTGTGATTAGACCAGAAGACGAGGACTAAAGGAGGCGAGGGTCAGCCTGGGTGCTTCCTCATTAAACACCACATCTTATGGTTCATTTGGTCACCAGAAAGACCTATCCCCACCAATAATTTCCGCTTTTTTCCCCTTCCTGCTCATTTTCTTAAGCGAAAGGTAACAGAGGTCGGTTGCAGCTAACTGTGTTCAGAGCGTTTTGGGTCAGTGTCCTGTTTTTCCTCCTCTCTCCCGCTACGTGGTTGGAGGAAAGAAAAACAGCAGCACTCAGTGAATATTAACAGGCAGCTACTTAGATGTTTAAGTAAAATTTGGTTGGTTGAAAAAATTATAGCTCTTTCAGCTAAAATGGCAACAGATTGTAAATTTATACAAGTTAGTATTATAATGCAAAAAGCTTGAAAATACATAGTTTTTTCCGTCTTTACTAGTTGAAGAAAGCTTGGCTTCTCAGATGACAATGGCTCCCAGTTACAGCTTAAATTAACACATTTTCTTATTGAACAGACAGAATCAGACTGCAGAGCTTCTGGCATCATAACATAAGTAAATAGGTTCATAAATCTTTTTTTAAGCAGATCAAAGAGAGAAGCAGGGAGAGCTGCAGATTTAAAGGTGAAACAGATTTACTGGGATATGCAACGCGCAATCAAATATATCTCCAAGTTTACAAGAGAAAAATATGCTATGCTATATTTAAAATGAAGCATAGCCATAGTTTTCTGGATGGGTGGAATTAAAATTGCAAATTCTAGGGATGATAAATATCGATTTTGGCATCAGAATCGGCTGTTATTGGTTAATTTTTTTATACATGAATGTTTTTGAGCCTCATGTATATATATATGTATATATAATGCAATAAAAGGCATCTCTATAACCATCTATAAATATAAATATTAGTGTATTATGGTTCTTTTGTGTTTTCAACAATAGGAAAGCAGATGTTTGAGCTCATTTCTGGAAAATACAAAAACCTAATGAAAGCGTTCGGGTCGAGTCGAGGTCCATCAGCATCCACCATTAGAGCTCAGAAAGGTGAAACAAATTATTTTTTTTTCAGCTGCCATGCATGTGGGCATTGTCAGTATCGGATGCCTTCTCCCTCTCTGCCCATTCTTCTTCATTTTTGAAACCCAGACCTTGGGGTGCTGCATTTTTCAGTCGTGGACGTTTTTACCACACTGCTGCTTATTTACACATTTCCTTGTTAATTTGTTTTGTAATCAAATGTGAAATGATGTGCGCGTGGCACTAAAGCTAAAGCCCTGGTAAAGGGGAGGGGTGTCAATATTGTCATGCTTTGTTTCACTGTTTACTGCTGACAAATGAGGAAGAACATGAAGATTAGATTAGAATAATTTATTTTGGTTTTCATTTTGGATTTTCTTTTTATATTATCTCGGCCTCAGCAGATGGCCGCTCACACTGAGCCTGGTTCTGCTGGAGGTTTCTTCCTGTTAAAAGCGAGTTTTTCCTCTCCACTGTCACCACAAGCATGCTTAGAGTGAGGGATTGCAGATGCAATCAACTGGTTCTCCTTATATTGAAAATCAATTTGATTGTATGATCTGGTGAACTGTAAAGTGTCTTGAGATGACATGTTGTGAATTGGCGCTATATAAATAAGCTGAATTAAATTGAATGTGTAGATGGGGTAACCCTAAATGTATTTTTATTATGCTTTAGTTTGGCCCTGTGATTTGTTTTGTTTTCCACATCTTTTATATTTTCTATTTTGTGTGTGTGCTCCATCCCAGTGCTCATGCAAAAACAAAGAATTTCACTTGATATAGGAAAGTCAGTTCCAATGTGCCAGAGACAACACCACTTTGAATTAAATCAAACCTCAGCAGTGCACAGAGCTGAGACACAATGCAAAACCTTTCAGCTACAACTTGGTCTGATCCCTTTAATGGCAGCTTTCACTGTGACAATATGTACGTGTTATGCTACGTTCATCTTTGCTGCTCTGGCTGCACGGTGGAAAAAATGGCTCTGATGCGCGTTGGGCGGAGCTACCCTATCCTTTCGTTGCCTGTAACAATAGCAGCTGTATTTGCTGTGATCACCAGTGGGTAAAAAGTAGTTTTACAATATTTTTCATTGAGAAAGTCCACCTGAAAACTTCATCTATGCAGTCAATTCATCTAGATTACCATCCTTCCTTCAAATATTATTTCACTGTCACAGCCGCTCAGAACCCCGTACACCGGTGGTGCGCTGTCACTAGGAATCCTATTCAACAGCAGGCTGTGGCTCTGGTCTCTGATTGGTTGATGTGGTGCGTCCAGCAGAAAAAAGTTACATTTTTCCAACTCCAGCAGCAGGTGCTTTCGCAGCGCGTTCCGCGCGTCAAATGCTAACCCTAACCCTATGATGCACTGCTCCTGCTGCTCAAAAAGGGACGTTTTGCTGCGCCTTGATGTGCGTCAACCGTTGACTTTGCATGTAAACTAGCTGCTCCTGCTGCCTCTGCTGCTTTAGGTGTGAATGTAGCGTTAGACATCCAACGTTTTCTATGCACCACCAAATCTAATGCATTTGGATTTCACAAAGAGGAAAGAATATTTCCCCCCAAATCTGTGGAGCATTAAAAATCTATAATAGGAACTGAATTGAATTGAAACGTTCATTTCACTGCTAAACTGCTCATTCACTGTTGAAAAGCTGTATGCATCGAAATTTCATTTAGCATATACTCTTTGTATACAAAATCACAATAAAGTCTAAGTAAAAAGTCCCAAATCCACACATTCTGACATTTATTTGCTGTGTTAAAACTGCAAGCCATCAAGCTAACGGGAGCTAGCATTCTTCTTCTTCTTCCCTCCTCCAGGGGCTATATGTAGAGCTCCCCCTACAGGTTTGGTAGGAGACAGTTCAGTAGATATTAGCAGCTTATATATGAACGTTTACAGTTTTTTTGGAAAGATTTAGTGGGCGTGGCTTAAAGTGAGGTGCGATCTGTAGTCCGGAAAATACAGTACCGTTTCATCATCCTCAATATTCTGTAGTTCTTTCCTCAATTAGACTAATAACTGAATCAAGCTGAGGAAGGACAACCTTCCTCATTGTTTCCTGAACTGCTCTAATTATTTGTCTTAAATTTTTCTCTGGTTTCTGTTCTTTAGTTTTCATCTATTTCTTCCTGCTCTTATTTTACATTGATGTTTTTGGTTATCCTTTTTATTTATTATGAGATTTTATATTATGTTTGTTTCTCATTCAGAGCTTTATGACTAGCAGCAAAAAGCACTTAATAATAAAACATGACCATCAGTTTAGGCATCAGTACTGTAGAGGAACCTCTTAGTATTAATGTTATTAATTTCATCATTAACAAATAGGATTAGATAAAAAGAAACTCGGAGAAAATGCTCTAAATTTGACAAGTGGATATGTTTATCTTCCAGTCCCTGTCTATGTGCGTGTGTGTGTGTGTGTGTGTGTGTGGGATTTAAAGGGACAGTAACCTGAGCCATGTAGCGTCTGTAGTCCATACGGAGCTCATTCTGCAGCCTGTGTTTCTTCTTTTCGTACTCCGCTCCAAGGGGCAGACCTGCACTGCAGCTTTCCTCTGACAAACACACATCCATCAGTGTCACACAGAGGCCGGCAGATGATGAGGTTTTAGGCTGAAACACAGCCGCTCACTCATCCCAGATGCTAACTCCATAGAAACATTTCTGCTTTTTTCCTCATTTTCTAAAATAAAGTGCAACAATGAAGAAAATAAAAAACCTTTAGCCTGGTTAGCAGTCCGTGGAGGGATGTTCTCTTTCACCGAGGACCCCCTGGTTCTGCTGGGCTTTGCCTGTCAACCACAGGAAGCTTTTAGATCAGATATTCATGTTTTCATCACAGTTAAAGGTCAAAGCTACAGCTTTCTCTATCAAAACAATCAATTAAAATAAAAAAAATAAAAACATCCACATGGCATCTAAAATGATGCAGAATGCAAAAATATAAATAAAGAAATAAAAGACAACTGAAAAGTAGCTTCTTTTCTGCTCTTTACATCAAAGTAAAAAAAAAAAATGGAGAACCTCGGTCAGGTTTCAGAAGGCTGGACTGAAGGAAGCAAAGATGCTCAGGAGGAAAACAGGTTGCTGCTTTTCCTCAACTGGTAGGTTCATCATTTAAAACAGTGATTCATTGTTTTTCTACATTTTATTTTGAGTTTTAACAATGTGTTTTTTAGTTTACAAATAACATTCTTTATAAGGAGATGGCCTTCCCTTTATTTGAAGCTCAATACAAAAGCTCACAACTTCCACTCACTCCAAAGGAAAACCTGTCCAAGACGTGAACAAAATGTGTTCTCTAAAATGCAATGAAAAAAAAA
>NW_015150920.1:646135-650337 GCF_000732505.1 Cyprinodon variegatus | reverse complement strand
CTTCTCCAGCTCGTCCTCCATCTCCTTCAGCTAAAGGATCCACTTCGGTTTACATTACCACCTAGAAGAGAGAGGAGGGAGTCAGTCACATCATTCAAGCAGCCTGCGTTAAAGGGTTACTGTCTCTTTAAATCTCCGTTGTCAGGCAACGACAATGGAAAGCGTCCCAAGCCACAGACAGCTAGCTAATTTAGCATGTTTTCACGGTGCAGACCGCCTTTTCTCCTGTTAAAAAGGCAGCTTTGTGTTAAACTGTGAAACAACAGTAATGATGGGAAGGTGTGTTTATATCAGCCCCGAATTACACCGGCTAACCGTTAGCTGAATCCAAAGCAAAGGGAAGTCACGATCAATTATAAGACAAATAAATTCACAAGCTAATATAAATCCTGACAATCTCCTTCCCTCCCTCCATGTTTGCTAGAATATCACTGTATGACCAGAAACGCAAAGCAAACATACCGTTTGGAGGAAGCTGCCCTCAGAAAGTTCACTGCATCAGCGCTTCTTCGCAGGCTGCCCGCCTTAGAGCAGCAGCTCTGGAAAAATATCTACTTCCGGTTTAAGCTTGCAGCTTTCAAAATAAGAGCTTCTTTGAAATATAGGTAAATATGCATATATGCTTTATTTATAATTTACATAAATGCAGATACAAAATACCTAAATAAATATCTGCAAAGCCTGGTGTGAGAGAAAGGAGCACCATGTTTAGCATGTGCTGCAGTGCAAAAACTAAACTTTGTTGTGCTTAATATCTAACTATTTGTTTGGCATAATTTAGGAAAGGAAAAGGTGTTTGGGGAGCTTTAAGTCCTAATCTAGGACCAACAGAACCAGACAGTCTCACTTTTAGTCTGATATAAAAATCTGCGGCAGAAGGTAAAGTTTAGGTTGATGGTAAGGAGGCCTTCAGCTCTAGGAGCCCATCACTAAAGGCAGGAAGGGTTTGTTTGCTCCATTCAAAGTTCAGTTCAGTTTATTTCTATAGCGCCAATTCACAACACACGTCATCTCAAGGTACTTTACAGTTCACCAGATCATACAGTAAAATTGATTTAAAGTTTTCTATCTAAGGAAAACCCGTTGATTGCATCGACTCATTGACTCAATGCAATCCCTCACACTAAGCATGCTTGTAGCGAAAGTGGAGAGGAAAAACTCCCTTTTAACAGGAAGAAACCTGTTAAAATGGAGAAATTAGAATGTTTTAATCTAATTCACAATGCAAATCCACGAGGTCAATAAAACATTTGGCCAAATAATGTTTTATCAAATGATTTGCTTAATCAGGAACCAATAACCTTTCAGTTAAATGATTCTTTACCCTCTTTGAAATAGCTAGCAGTGAATAGACATCAGGATTCCACTAAATGACTCTTGGTCATACTTGGTAGTGAAATAAAGCTTGTCCAAGCTTCAACAACAGCTCAACACATGTTCCTGCAGCATAGCGTGCAGTCCATCCTGTTAGCTTTTGTCTTTACTCATCAGTAAACACATGAAATGATCAACATCATCAAAAGACATATTGTTTGCTCTGTCCGTAATTGTGCCAGACCTGCAAATGTCTGTCCTTTCTCTGGAAAGTTGAGTTTCATCCAGGGTTTTCTTGTCCCATGTGGCTCTTACCAAGGGATCTTCAGGAGACTTTCTCCTCCAGTCTGGCTCTGTAAGTTCTGAAACTCAAGAGAAATGTGTTACAAAAACAGTTTGGTTTGCAGCTGTTTGGTTCTGAAAAGTCAACCATCATGATTTATCCTTGGTCATTCTGGAGATCTGGGCATTTTGCCTGGATCTCCATGGTAGCTGCCTCTTCCGATGTGGATCCTCTGGCAGCTTCATGGGAAATCTGTCCTCCCTCTGGAAAAAATGATGTATATTAAAGGGCAAACAGGACCTGTTTGAATCTATCTGGAATTCCTTCATTAATTATGTCAAGAATTTGAATATCTCAGCAGACGGTGAAAGTGATTGAAGAAGTGCAGTTCCCAAAGACTATTTATTTAAGGACATATACTGTTAAATTTAATTCTCAGTATAAGAAGCTAAGTACAAAGTGTGATCAGTTGCATTGGAACCAATATTGTGTGAGACAATCAGTTGTCTTTTTTTTTAATTTGCATTTTATTTTGACTTGAACACTAACATTACTACTGCTGTGGTCATATTTTGTATATTCTTGAAGATGTTTGTTTAAACTGCTAAAATTTGTATAAATATATTCTTGAAAAAAAAATAGAGTGAAATCCTGTGTGTTGTGGTCTTTACTGTCCTTAACACAGAGGGGGGAGGCAAGTCACACCTGAAACATGGACCCAGTGGTTCCCAGTATCTAAAACCATGATCATGGCACAACACAGATTACATTTCATTATGAAATTGCTCATCTTTTTAGAAGCAATATAATCACATGGAAACTAAATTGCTTATCATTTATAAGACACCATCTCACATAAAAACAGACTAGAAATCAATTAAGGAACGAATGTTGATCTGCTATCAACAAACCAAACGATTGTCTGAGAGACAAGAAAACAGTCCATTTCTTTTAAATAAGTTCATTTTAAGGTGGTGTGTCAATAAAATTATCTTTAAAATATGTTTTAAAAAATGAAATTAAAATGTAATTATCCATCCCTTTGCAAATTGTCTTTCCCATTTAAAATACTTTACTAATTTCAAGACACGTTGACATATTTCAGTGTTTGCAGTGAGTTGTACAGCTGACCGAGGTTAAACATTTCCTGAAACTGGTGCATCTTTCATTAACTTGAGCAGATTAATGAGCTGATCTTCCCTTTAAATAAGATATGAAATCAGAGGATTTATATTTAACATTCCATCAGAAATATTCAATTTCCAGCTTAAACTCAGGGAATTTAAAGAAAACTGTATTCACTCATATTCCCATTTTTTGCAGCGGGTGATACTAGAAACCATTTTAATTACTTTTACCTCCAGTCAATCTGTTCTGACTGAACTATAGCTCCTTAACAACACATCAGAACTTTGGTAATTAATGACTGGAGGAGCTGGATGTTTACATTACCTGAACTAAAGAATCGTCGCCAAGATGTGTTTTAAACTGTGCAGCAAAGCCTGTCCTGGTTTACTGAAGGCTGCGACTTCCTACAGTTATTTAGAAATAAATAAGATTTTTTTTCCCCACAGATTAATAAAGAATTGAAAGAAGACAAGTCATCAACATTTGTTTGTGATTTATTGCTCATATAAACGCTTCCTAAACAATTTCTTGGTAAAAATAAAATCTATCAATAACAATCATAAATAAAATCATCACAACGACAGTCACGTGAAATTATATTGCACAATCAGAAGTGTCCAGAAGAACCACAGAACACGGTGTTGTTGCTCAGGCTGTGTAGGAATGTTAGGAGGTCTGTGGCTCCGCCGGCGATCCGGTCCGATCCGGTCAGCTTCAAATCTCTGCTGCTGTCCAAACTGTAACCTCAGAGACTCAAACCGCGACAACAGATCCCTTCTCATTCACTTAAGTTTTGATTTGGAATGTCTGTGTCCACAGAAAACAACTAAACAAACGTAAGATAGTGTGAGGTGATTTCAGAAATTAAAAGTTGTTCGGCCATCTGTTCCAGGTAGGATCAGCGTCCTCCATCAGCGATGATCAGTGATTGGTCGGCTGCAGATGGAGCCCCTGTTCCTCTGCTGGTTGTGCTCACATGTTTTCTACCGATGCTCTCAGTTCAGGACACAGCTCCTTCAAGAACATTTCCATCAGCACCTGCAGAGACACAGACGGTTTGAGTACAGAGGAACAGGGAAGCCTCTGATGCTTTCTGAGTGGGCCTTACGTAGATCAGATGTTTGTTGGCGTTGGCCTCCTGCAGAGCATTGAAGATCTTGATGATTCCAAAGCGAGCGTTCTGCTGGCCAACCAGGTTTGCCAGTGCATCTGATAAACACAAACACATGTACCTAAATCTATACTTAATGATTTCTCATGATTTGACCCTGATGGGCGTCACAGCTGGGATCCCTCCTCTGCAGAGGAGCTGGAGTTTTTTATGGCTAAGAAGAATGTGAACAATGTATATAGTGTTCAAGTCATAGGGGAGTCATATTTAAATGTCAAATCATTCTGCATTCTTAAACATGAATATAAATGCCTTATATATGATTGGCTGAACACCTACATTCAGCCAATCATATATCAAATGTCA
>NW_015150920.1:636461-644868 GCF_000732505.1 Cyprinodon variegatus | reverse complement strand
TTGTGGGCGGGACTAAGTTCGGACTGGCACCCAGGCTAGTAAAGTCGTGCACCACTCAGGAGAATTCGGAGATGCAACCGTTTGAGCAGCCGCTTCCCTATGACTTTAAATAAAAACACTGCTTTAAATCCCTCTTTGTAAAAAATGAATAAAAATTCTAAAAGCACTGATTTTTCTTTGTACTCGTCACTTTAAACTGGTTGATCCAGTACAATCCCAGTAAAGTGTCCAAATGAGAGGAAACCAGCAAAGCAAACTGCACTCCTGGAAAACTACCTGGAATGTTGTCCAATAGTTTCTGCTGAGCACGCTCCTTGGTTTCGCTCCGTTCCGGATCTGTCCGGACCTTCCCGTGAGGCGCCAGCTTCCCATCAGGCCAGAAGGTGTCCCTGAACACCGTGATGTAACACACCAGCATCTGCTCGCAGAAGATCCAGTTCACAGTGTCCCGGATCTGTCTGGGGAAGGAACGGAAAAGGTCAGTCTCAGCACGCTGATGGCAGACAGACGGAGAAGAAGGGTTAAAAACGGACATATTTACTTGTTGATAGTTCGTCCGAACGTAACCTGGACTAGTGCAATTAGAGTCTTTCTCACCCACTTAAACACTGAGCAGGAAAACAGAGACAAAGCAGTTAGAGCAGATCATGTCCTGCTGCAGCCACACATCTGTTAATGAGCAGCTCACTTCCTCTCAGTTCAAAGATCTCCCCGATCAGCATGAAGCAGGGTTCGGCCAGAGCGTTTCTGCGCCCGTCAGCTTCGTCACCGTAGTCTGAAAGGTCGCTGTCATCGTCGCCGTCCTCCTACAAACAGCCGTCGGAGCCAGAACACATAGCGTGAGGCAAGCAATCGCAGCACAGGCTCCTAAAGCTCAACGTTAGCGTTATCTACCTCGGTGTGGGAGAAGAAGTCTCCAGGTAACCTCTCCAGAAAGGAGGCCAAAGAGAAAGAGGACTTCTTCTGAATGGACATCACCTAGAGGACCAATAACACAGAGTAACTCATGAATTCATGAGGAGTTGAAAGATGGGAATGAATCAGAAAAGGCTGCGTTACTTTGAGGTGCTCTGGAGACGGGCTTAGGAAGGCGTAGAGCGCCTCTGACTGGCACAGTCGCTCATCTGTCAGCAGCCGCTGCAACACAAAGACAGGGGGTGTCATGGACAGCCCATGAAAATGTCCTCCATGTTTTCTCAAAATGTTAAACAATCCACTGGACTTTGTTTCCAAGTCTAAAGACGTTTGTCTTCCCATCCAGGAAGCTTTTTCAATTGTCAGAAATAGAGTTGAGTTCGAGGCCATTCAGTATCCACTCACACAGACTAATATCTTCTTTTTGACCCCCACCACCCACTGGAACACAAGCTTTCAGAGTCATTAGAACCTTACAACATCACACTGAGCATCTCCCTACTACAACAGAAGGAAAGCATGAAGAACAGAAACACATCAAAGATGCTGTTCAAACCTGTGGATACCCAAACTGGGCGTTTGTCAAGTCTGCAAGAAAATCCAAAAGAGACGCAGCAGAACATAACGTTGAGAAGATTAAACTTAAAAACATCTCCATCCCATATGTTGCTGGAGCCTCTGGAAAACTCAAGAGGATTTTCTCCAAACAGAAATTCCAGTATGTTGCACAGGGGGAAATGTGGTTGTGTTTTTCTTTTGTTTACATTTTCTTTTTTGTGCTTTGCATGTTTGGAGGAGAAAATATGATTTTGTTTTCCTTTATTTAGACTTTTTGATTTAATTTGCATGTTTTGCTTTTGGTTTTTCCCCTGTGACAATCCAAGCGCAGTGGACTGAATTTGGTTGTCAGGGGAGGGACGTAATTGCTGATCTCAGGTGTCAGCAGAGGCTGATTGAAGCCAACATAAAAAGAAGCCTGAATGGAAGGGGGGGAATGAACTGAATCTGCAGGTGAGAGAGACGGACACGCTGCCGAGCGAGAGGCAGGTGGGACCTGCGCTCCGGGCACATCACCAGGAGGTGCACAGACAGCCCAGTAAAGAGGATTAGGGCAGAGGGGGAACCTCTGCCTGCACATGTAAATAAAGCTTCGTTTAGCTCAGAGCATCAGCAGGAAAATACGTCTTCTTCTGGGTTTTGGTGCGGGGATGCTGACATTTTCCCTGCTTCTCTCTTTTAGCTGGATCGGTCTTAAAAGGGGTGTGGCACGCCAAAGAGTGCAACAGTGCCGGAGCGTCGCAGAGTCAGCTGTGGATCAGCAAGAGGGTGCTGATCGGATCACCCCCACCAGAAGCAGCATAACAAGCGGAGCCCAACTTCCAGCCTATGATTTGTAACTTTTAAGGACAACTATTGAATGTTAGGTTTTATAAGGAAGTGAAAAGGACTGTTTTATTGTGCCACTTTTACAGTGGCTTTCGTATAAATAAAAAAAATTTGAACTTGAGTGCTTCACGGTTTGCGTCTTTGAGTTGTTTGTTCCCCCTTGTGCCAAAGACGGAGTGTGGGGCCATATTGGCCACAAGTACATTTCAAACCTAACAAGACCCTCAAACAGAGGCTAGTGCATCCTAAAGACAAAACCCCTAAACCAAATATGAGTGGAGTGGTGTCTGCAGTTCAGTACAGTGAGGAATGCTCTGATCTCATTGGAGAAAACAAACAACCTCTCTACAGACACATGGCCCAACATAGGAGAGCGACCTCCTCTGGACAAGACTCTGCAGTACACCTACACCTGATGGACAAAAGACATTCTATGGAGGACCAGAATGTTCAAAGTTTGGACAAAGAAAATAGGTGGTTTGTGAGGGACGTGAAGGAAATCTATGTTAAGGAAGAGAAACCAACCTTAAACAGAGGAGGTAGAGTCAGATTTCAGCTTTCAAAAACCTGCAATGCAGCAATTGAGTTCATCCCTTCCCGCTTTGATCGCAGCCCCCACCCCCCTTAAGGCTGGTTTATACTCAGAAACCAGGTGGTCTGCATGTGTGTTGCAGTGAATGCAGATATGCCCCCGCCCCTTCCGCAGACACTCTGCTGCACCTCTCCAAAATCGTAGGTAACCGCAGACAGGAGGCCTCTGATTGGTCAAATCTACATCCGCTCTACACTATGCGTATTGCTTGTTTGCTCCCATATTGGCTTGTTTTGTTTGTATGACCGCCATTGTGGAAAACGAATTGTGAAGCTTGACCAGTTAGAAGAGCGAGGTGCGTGAGAACGATATACCCTTTTTCCACCTGGATCCCCGCCCTTTTTCGCCCTCATGTCCCTCCGTTGTCGCACAAACTTGCCCCCACTTCCTCACCGCCTCGGCCGTATCTAGATTCACAGCTAGTTTGTGATTGTCCCTCTTGCGTTGTGGCGTGGAAGAACATAGCACAGATCACGCTTCAATATTGGGCATAAACCAAAAATACCTGCGCCAAGCTAACTGCAACACACTGCTGTGGGAGAATAACCAGCCCTTTACAGGAGAACAGAAGGCCTCGCCTTTCAGCCAGGAAAACATTCCCTTTAACGACACCCCTTTCAGAGACATAGACGGGTATGGGGCATTGCAAGCTAACAAAAGAAGCCAAACAACCCCCATTCCAAAGGGGCGGACCCCTTCGTCTGGTTCAATCTACCGTACATATTTTCAATGCCAAAGCAAGGCTTTGCTTTGGTTCCGCTCTATAAAGCCTCAAACTCAACTCTATTTCTGACATTTTGAATTGAAAAAGCTTCCTGGATGGGAAGAGAAACGTCTTCTTGGAAACAAAGTCCAGTGGATTGTTAGGAACTTTTTTTGGAATGACTATGACCTGGATGACTGAGAATCTTTACCTGCATAGTCCTCCATATCGCCTATCATTTAAAATCCAACTAATAAGATAAAAGAGAGAAGCCCTGAGTCACAGTTTCTTCCTCTGGGTTCCCGAAAACAAAAACACCAACTTGGTCATTTGGTTAAACTTCTCATCAAAAACATCCAGGGATTCAAATCAGCTCCACTGTCATTCCTTTCAAAGAAATCCTGCAGATAAACTCCAAGCAGAGTTTCTGTTCTGGCAGCTGGCTACAGGAGCAAACAGCCCGACTAATGGACCAGAGAATTATCAGCTTCCTTTGTTTGAAATAATGAAACTCAATCACATATATACTAATAAAAAAAAAACTTAAAACATTGAAAAGAGACAGAGGCATTCAGATGTAAACGGTAAATATTCCTGATTAGATCTGCAAATATGGAAGTTTAATGGAAAAAAATGAAAAGAACATAGGTCCAACTGTGGAATGAAATAAAGAAAATACCATTTATTTAGATTATAGATCAAACAAATGTAACATTAAATAATTAAATATACCTTTTAAACTAAGACATGAAATTTATTCTACTCTGTATTTATTAATTTCATGGTGTCTGCACAGGAGAGTCATTAAATCATCTAAGCCATCAACTTCACCCATTACACCCAGAGGGCGGGACTAGAGCAGCATCTAAAAACCCTGACGTCTGATTGGATTAGATCATTTCTTCCTAAATTTTTTTTTTTCACCCCAAATTTCAAATCATCACTAAAAAAGGTGCCAAATCGTGAGTGTCAGATAGTTGTCTTCTCCACATTGTCCCTAGGTGTGTGTGCAGGTTGGATGTTGGGTGGAGCTGCTACATAAGGTCCCTTTGAAAACTACAACCCAATGGAAACTGGTTTTTTATTGGCTTGACTCTTTTTATTAAAATAAACAGATTTATTACAGTTCTTATTGTTCGATTTAAAATGAAAAACATTCGATCATGCAAACAGCTGCAAAAGTGAATGAGTTGAATCTGCTGTATTCTAATGCTGACCCATGACCCAAACAAAAATACAGGATGACCTCAGTCTGCAGGTACCTGGAGGAAGGCATTGAGCTGGGTTTTACTCTTCTCTAAGAACTTCTGGTCGATGGATTTGAAGGGAAGTTTACTAAGTGACGGTAACTGGAGTTTCTTCAAACACGGAAAACACTGGAGGACAAAAAGAAGAAGATATAGAAGAAGCAATGAATACAGACAACAATCCTGACATTTAATGATCCATTCAGCAGTAATGTCTTAAAGGAGAAAGTCTGGTCATATTCAGAATTCAAACTTCTGAAAGTGCTTTAAATATGAAATTATTCCATACTGTTCAATAAATGATCAGTGTTTTTAATTAAGAGTAATTTTCAATTGAATGTTCTTTACTGGAGGCATCCATGTTTGTCAAAGATCACTACTGCCACCTACTGGTTTGTGACGTCACGGTGCGGTATCGGCTGTTGATCAAGTCCCAGTGCTGTATCTGGTGTTCGTCATAACGCTCTTTTATAAGTCATCTGGAAAACATTCTTCTTCCAAATGCTACATATTACGTTTTTTTTCTCTGGCCAGAAGTTCGATGACAAATCCTCCCTCCTCAAGTAGGCAAACCCGTCCATGGAGGATCAGGAATTGGAAAGGTGATGTAACTGATTTTTTTCCCTTTTACCCGATGTATTCCAACATCCAGCTGCTGTGCATGTGAGCATTGTCAGTTTCACTATAGCTCTGGTGAATTTCAATGGTGAAGTCCTCTGGAAATCTTCAATAATTGTTGTTGATTGCAGATGCGTCTAGTAGTTCCCATTGATTTTGCTTGTAAAGCGGGGAGAATGGCGCTAGGCTTACCGCACCGTGACGTCACTGCTGGAAGATGACAGGAGGGAGGGGTTACTATATTTGGGCAAAAATGGCCGCTCCCAGACTCTGTGATTGCGACCAAAATTATTATTTTACTTATTTTACTGATTAACGCTAAATTCATTAAATCAACACAAACTTATTAGTTTAAGGTATAAATAATGACCCATTGGTTATTCCTTGCTGACCGGACTTTTCCCATGCATCAGAGCAGACTTGTCTGTTCTTGAAATTGACAGATGTCCCAGCATGCACTGCGGCGGCAGCAGCTTCCAATAGAGCGCTAACAGAGCTCAGAGTATTAAGTTAAAAGTTCTCTTTTCTGTTGCTGTTGTTCAATAAAAGTACACTTTAAGATCATTTGAGGCAAGAGCATTATACTTTTAAGCATCACTATATGGCCCATTTATGGATTTAATGTGTCATACACAATCGGCTTTGTTTTTAAAAGATATAAATATAAAAAATATAACCGTGGATGTCTGGGGGACAGTGATTCGCCTACATGTTATGAATGCTGGCGTACCATAAATGATAAATTATGAAATGTTTAGGTTGTGCCTTCAACTCGTTTCTCATAGGAAGAAGTTACCTCGATATAACCTAACTGAATATCTTGAGAATGGCTCCAAATGACACAAAACTTATATGGGTGAGTAGAACATGATGTAATAACGTAAAATCAAGGGCCCAATGTAAAAAAAACAAAGTTCCCCTTTAAGCTGCATTTTTGAGGCCACTTTTCTTTTTTTTCTTTTTTTTCCTTTTTTCCCTTTTGGTCCACTAAGGAGCCTACAAATCATTATCTTAGAGAGGAAAAACACAATGGACAAGTTGATTAAGTGACTGTTGCTGTGTGAATCAAATACCGTTATTTAGGATAAAACATTAAAAATGTATTTTAGACCAAATAACATTTTACATTTACATCCCGCTTGCTGCCATGAGGGTGCATGCAGCACGTTTACTGCTCTGACTGCAGCGCTGAGAGGAACTCCTCCGGAAGCAGGAGAACGGGGTTGGGATGGGGGAGGCGCCCCACAGCAGCACCTGGCGCTGGAGGACAAGAGTAGGAACGATACGTGCTTTCACCTAAGAGTCTCCAAAAGCTGCCAGAGACACCAGAAAAGTCGCTAGATTTTGTCGCTAGTCATTTTTTTGAAAAACAGTCACTGGAGGGGTCTGAAAAGTGGCTAAATATAACAACAAATTCGCTGAGTTGGCAACACTGAGGGCGAACCGGGCAGCATCTTTATAAAGGAGGGCGGGACGCGTGCTTTGAAAAAAATATAACTGGCGCTTGGAGTGGGTCTCACCTGATGGGTAGAACCGCCACTGACCGTCTATGAGCGTGGCGTGCATTCTTCCTGTCGCCTGGTTACGGCCGTAAACAGTTTGTCTCTCTATGGCGCTGGGTTATGGGCGCTATGAAAGTACAGCTGTGGAACGGTCTGATAAACTGACAGATCTTTTTGTTGTTGTTTTTTCTCTCTGTCCGTCTATATGAGACTTTGGCGGGCCCAAACGAGACTGTGGCGGTCCGCCACAGTCTCGTTAATTAATGGGAAACACTGTCGAGGGAAACCGTAGCCAGGGCTAATGTTAGCCCGTCTGCAGCAGCCCTCTCTCTGCATAGCCGTGTGTGAAGGACTGCTGGCTCTGATGGAGAGTTTTTTGTTTTATTTGGCAGAATGTTCATTTGATTTGTGTTTATCTGACTGTGTTCATCATTATTCCACCATTAAATGAAAAAGTAAGAATTAATTATTATCCAGAGACTATTAATAACAGGAGGTGAAAAGCAGCTCCAGATGAGCTAAGAGTGTGATGATGTCATCAGTACGCTTCTTTTCCAATTGACCCATATTTATGCTGCGTGCTTCCATTCTCCCTGACTCCAGACTTTCCTGTGTTCTTCTTCAAGAACATAGTTGGCGAGGACATGAGAACGTACGCGCGTTCTTGTAAATTGAGAAACGGCCATAGTTTCCAGGTTTATTTTAGGTCTAACCTGCTGAAACCAGTTTAGACTGGGATTTATAAAGACCACAGCACATCAAACAGTGTCGCCCTGGTTTGTTAACATTATCCAGTCTATCCATCAAAGCACAGGAATCCAGACTCAGAACCTTTCAGCTTTCAGTTGAGCTGCTGATCAGATTAGAGCAGATTCTGGTCGATCGCTCCGTCTCTCATCACTGAAATCAACAGAAGGTTTTTTTTACCTCGGTCAGTTTGCGGTGCAGCATCTGGAATTCAGTGAGCTTCCTCTGGACGCTCCAGCGGCTGTGGGCCATTTCCTCTCCTTCCATCAGGCAAACGCAGACGCTGTAAGAAGCTACAGTCTCTCCTCCTTCTTCTGCAGCCTGCAATCAGAAAGACTGTCAGCTCAACAATACTCCGGTAGGCTGGAGCCCCAACCATTAACCCACCACTGGCAGCAGCCTGAACCCAGGATGGATCCATGCCTTCATGCTGATGATGCCAAACTCTACCTTGAGTTAAAGTTGTTGTGCAGAGTTAAAGTCATAGGGAAACGGCTCTTCCAACCGTTGCATTTCTGAATTCTCCCGAGTGGTGCACGACTTTACACGAGTGAATAAAGTGAATGTGATTGGTCGTTTATCAAGGGGGTGGGATTGTTGTGGCGGAAGGTTTGCAAGCAAGTTTGGTTGTGGCCGGCTTGTCGGAAGCATCTTGCTTATCAGTTAGACTTGGACAGTTTCTTCTCCACTGCCATTA
>NW_015150920.1:633989-635024 GCF_000732505.1 Cyprinodon variegatus | reverse complement strand
TGACCACGATTGGAGCTCCAATCGCTTTGATCAGGACAACATGACAGCCTGAATGTTATTTGATTAAACCTCAAACTAGAGCATGAAACGTACTGTGATGTCCTGTGGGTTTGGCCTTGAAAACAACACAGTGTCATCCAGCAGTGAGCGTGCTTTCAGTGTGTTTACCTCAGCAGCGGTGATGTTCGCCCTCCAGTGGCCCAGGTTCTCACACCACCAGTCAGTCCTGGTGATGTGCTGCTGGAGTTCACTGTGCTCCTTCTCCATGGCTCCAATCTCCTCCTTTAGTTTGCTCACTATCTACACATACACACAAAGAGAATGGGTTTGATGAAGCGACCGTGTTGGTTGTTTAGAGGGTTTGCAGATCCTTGCTTACCTTCTTGTCTGGCTTTGGTGCATTCTGGATAGAGCCCAGGGCCTGGCGCTTGTATTCCAGTTTGTCATAAAGCTGCCGTAGTTTGGTAGCAGCATAGCTGGCTTGCTCATTGATTCCTTTAGTGCCTTCATCACACACCTCTCCTGCATCCAGCCCCTGACACTGAAACAGAGAAAACAGGAAGGGGGCAAAGATCTTTAATCATTTACACACCAACAAAGAACTGAAACCAACAGAAAGCATCCACATGATGTATAAGGGATACATCGAACAGGAGAGAGACTGACCCCTTCGCCTTTCTCCTCTGGGCTGCACTGTGATTGGCTGCGGGGCTCATCTCGTCTGATCAGCCTTTCATAGAGGTCAGACACCAGGAAGGAGGGGTAGTAGCGCTCCCTCATCGTCTCGGCCACCTGGAGAACATTAAAACGAGCTTTATGTGACTGAAGAACAGATGAAAACCATCAAATGGGTCATTAAAAAAAAAAACAACAAAGAAAAAGCTATGAATGAGAAGCTATATATATATATATATTAAGGGTGTGCAAAATAATCGTCAAATCGATGCATCGTGATTCTAATTTTTGTGATCTATTGAATCGATTCTTGAAGGCAAGAATCGATTATAAAAAATAAAAAAAATGAACAAATAAAAT
>NW_015150920.1:627991-632952 GCF_000732505.1 Cyprinodon variegatus | reverse complement strand
TATATATATATGTCGGTTTTTAATTGGTTAACCCTGATCTAAAGTATTGATACCACTTCATCTTCATGTTTTGTAATGTTATTATTTCATCATGTATTAATGACATTGTATGATACGGTTGGTGAGAAACAGGTTAAAAAAAAACATTTTTTTTTAAAGTATCGGTGGTGTTCCTTAGCCAAACTAAAAACACCTTCAGTTTAGACGCTGATCTGGATCCTGATCCAGATCAATGCATTTCTTATCATTTTAGGGAAAGACTTTGCAAAGTGTGGGATGGCCTCCTCTAGGGGGAGCCAGAGCTTAGGGAAAGTAAGGACTGAATGATTAAAGCTAGCATATGGCTGTCTGTGAGGCAGCGTTACACACTACAGGTTCCCGTTCACTCTCAGGTTCAGTTAAGTTTAGTTCTGTAGCTCTAATTAATTCTCCTGTTACTTTCCAGAGACGATTCAACCAGATCAGCCAGTCACAGTAAAGGTTCTATTTAAGGAATTCATCTGACTGCAGCCAGTCATTCACTTTGCAGGATTCTCCCCTCCTGGATGAGCAGCTTGAGACAGATGACTCTGACTCCTTAGCAATCCCTCCTCACATGCTGCGACAGTAGAGAGGAAAAACTTCCTTTAACAGGAACAAACCTCTACAAGAACCAGAACCAGGCTCAGTGTGAACGGCCTGCTGCAGATCAAGCAGAGAGAAGCAGACAGACCAGAGGAAAACAGAAGCACTGATCTCTGTTCCTCCTGCAGCTGTCAGATGTTTGTTTCCATCATTACCCACATTATGCAGGTGATTTTAGTTTTTTTTTTTTTTTTTCGGTTTCTTCTTCCCGCTGGCTGAAAATCCTGTTTAAAGCCAGGAACATTCAGCTTTTAGTGGTAGCGGGAACAGCTAACTCACACTGTTTAACCGGGTCAAAGGACTTGGAAAACGATCTATGTTAAAATGGCTTGGCTCTTATTGGCATGCTGTGGGAACACCAGAGATTGGTTGCTGGTGAAGATTCTCAGTCATTCAGATCAGAGTCATTCCAAAAAAGTTTAAAACAATCCACTGGACTTTGTTTCCAAGTTTGAAGACGTTCCCCATGTTCCCTGTTGTAGGAAGCTCAAATTCAGTGCTATTCCTGACATTTTTTTTGTTGAGCATCAGTGCTACATTATAATTTACATTACAAGAGGCTTGATACTCAGATTTACATTTTAACCCCCCATCCCAAGAACCGTTTGGACACAAATCCAGCAGGAGTAGATAATTAAAGGTAATACAAAAATAAACAATAGCTATAAAAAAAAAAAAATAAAAAAATATATAATATATACACATTTATACATATACACTTACACATACCCATACATATACACATATATATATATATAGAATAGTGATTAAAAGAAATAATAAATAAATAAATAAATATTCCTGACATTTTGAATTGAAAAAGCTTCCTGGATGGGAAGCAAAACTTCTTCAAACGTTGAAACAAGTCCAGTGGATTATTTAACTTCTTTGGAAGGACCAGAGCCGGGTGGACACGCTAAATTACGCCACACGCTGTGCCAGACGCTCCTGATCTAACAAACCCAAACAACTCTGTTTACATCAATAAACATGGCGCAGCGCTGGTTGGAGAGATTCTGAGATAAAAGAGTGAAACAATAAACACCCTGACTACGCCCTGGCTTCCTTACATGCTGCNCCCAAACAACTCTGTTTACATCAATAAACATGGCGCAGCGCTGGTTGGAGAGATTCTGAGATAAAAGAGTGAAACAATAAACACCCTGACTACGCCCTGGCTTCCTTACATGCTGCTGTCTGTTTACTTTCCTGACTTCTGTCACGCTGGTGACGTCATCAACGCTGAAGGGCTGGTTATTCTCTCGCAGCAGTGTGTCGCAGCTAGCTTGGGTTAGGGTTATTTTCTATTTATGTCCAATATTAAAGTGTGGTCTGCGCTTTGTTATTACACACCACAAGAGGGATAATCTACAACTAGCTGTGGGTCTAGATACAGCCGAGGCAGTGAGGAAGTGGGGGTGAGTTTGTGCGACAAAGGAGGGACATGAGGGTGAAAAAGAGCGGGGATCCAGGAGGAAAAAGGGTCCCAGAGTTCTCGTGCGCCTCGCTCTTCTAGCTGGTCCAACTTCACGAGTCGTTTTCAACAATGGCGGTCAAACAAACAAAACAAGCCGGTAAGGTACCAAACAGGAAATACGCATAGAGTAGAGGGGATGTAGAATTGACCAATCAGAGGCCTCCTGTCTGCGGCACCGTTTGCGGTCACCTACAATTTTGGAGAGGTCTACTAGAGCAGCGGTCCCCAACCACCGGGCCGCGGACCGGTACCGGTCCGTGGGTCATTTGGTACCGGGCCGCAAAAAAAACCAAAAAACTATATATATATGTAATTTATCCACTGAGTGATGTTTTATTTTGAAAAATATAAAAAATTGCAGTATTCTCTCCCAATTACATCAGTCGGTGCATCTGTGCCTCTTGACACAGGTTAATCCAGTTCAAGACTCATCCCATCTATAACATCCTATCTTTGTGAAGCGGGATTTTCTGCGGTTACAGCGACCAAAACAAAGCTACTGAGCAGACTGGAGATCAGGAGCACACTTAGTCTGTCATTTTCTCCGATTAAGGCTTACGCCAGCCGTATCATTTTACTTGATCGCACACATTCAGCGACACACAGGAGCTCTTTAAAGCTGGGCACTGTTTCATTCACAACACCTGTCCCATCAACCAGGAATCTGAATTACTTTAATAATCCCAGGGAGAAATTACTTTCATTGCATTACTCCATCTGTAATAGAGCTACTATAGGACCAGTTTGATAGAACACTATTTCATACTATATATAATTAGGGGGTCCCGACTCAATCTCAACATCAGTTTGGGGGTCCTTGGTTTTTAATGAGACACCCTTCCATCCAAATAACTACATTATTTTAAAGCAAATATTATTTTTGGATTTAGAAATAATCATCTGAAAAGTGTGGCATGCATTTGCGTTCATCCTGCAGTCAGCGAAGCAGCAGGTGGACCAAAGGGAGAGCGTCTCTGGGACGTCCGGACTGTGACTGGGCCATTCCACCACATCAGCACGCAGTGATCCAGAACATTCTACTGGAACTCTAAGCTTCTGTTCCAGCAGGAACCAAATGCTGAGAAAAGGAAATGTTTTGGTACCTGCTCCTGCAGCCTGACGAACACCTCGGTCCCCCTGTTTCCCACCAGACTCTGCTGGATCTCCTTCAGAAGAAACTTTTCCACCTGAATCTCTTTGCTCTCCACAAAGAACTTCTGGTAGATTTCACCCACGATTTGGGGAACTTCATTCTGTCAAACAAGCAGTAGCCAGTCAAATATTTGCACCTCCTTCACCTGCAGAAGCACCTAAAGCAAATATTTACATAAAGCTGTATGAAGTACAACCCTGACATTAACTAATCAAGCTGCTCAATTTAAAATCCTAAAAAGCTTCTGAATCTGCATTAATGTATTTTAGGAGCTAAATCCAGTGTGACTCTTTAAGATAAAGCAGCTTATGCAGTTTTAATCTGTTTGGTCTGTCTGAATTCGAGCCCTGCTGGGTGAGACTGAGGAACAGGATACCTTATTGGCAGTTTTCAGCGTTTCCACCAGTTCCCAGAAGCTTATCAGAGCTCTCTTATCCACTCTCTCCATGTAAACTCTAAAATGCTCTCTGTAGCCGGCGTCACACAAAATCTCATCGAACTGGAGGATCTAAAGGAAGGAGAAAACCAGTCAGTCAAACTCTTGGTCCCTAGTTGGGCGTTAAAGCTCCAACGCTGGCGTGTGGCGAACCCTCTGACTCTGCGGTTCGTCGCCTTCGTCGGCTCCTCCTTCCTCGCTGTTCTCGTAGTTGGGCCCCCCGAGCAGGCGGATGCGCTTCTCACACTGTTTCTTGGCGACAGTCAGCTGATTGATGTAGCGCTTCATGTCTCTGGCCCTCAGCAGGTCGGCCTTCATGGCTGCAGACTCTTTACCTTTGCGCTCTGAACCAGAAGAAGAAGAGTATGGGAGTAATATTGGTCTAAAATTATTTGCAAATATGTGTGGAGAGTTTTGTGTCTGTATCTAGATTTGTGTGTGTGCAATAGGATTTGAATATGTATGTTTAGATTTGTCCGTCTGTACGAGTATCTGGAAATGAGTAAAATAACTTGTGTGTAATTGATTTGCAAATGTGTAAAAAATCCACAAATCCATATTCAGATCTACAAATGTTTAGATCAGTCTCTAAACACATAGAGTAACTTAAGTAGAATGTATTTTTGCTTCGACACCCAGGAATACAGACAAATCATTGGTTACAAGTCAAGCAGTTTCTCTGGTGGCTCTCTTTACACACGTTTTTTGCTACACTTCTGCCGTGTGAAATCTGCAAATGCGTAGAGAGGATTCGTATGTGTAATATCTTGATTTGCTGCCCTGAGCGTAGGCGCACATGCTTATGGCGGCAGTTTATCATAAAATCAGCTTTTCTGACCATTCTGATTCATCATTTAAAGCCATAGGGAAGTCATATTTAAATGTCAAATCATTCTGGCTTAAACATGTATATAAATGTACTCTTCAGACGATATTGTCCCAAAAGTTATAAAATTTCTATAAAAAAAAAACAACCTTGTCTTAAAATCTGTTTTTTTTCCTTTATCTTATGCAGGCCAGTTAGTTGTACTTCAGCCGGTACACCTAAATTTGGCCAATCATATATCAACGGTCATCTGTCAATCAAATGTTTTCGGTCATAGCATCTTCATTCATATGTCGCAGCTAATAAACGGTTAAAATGAGAATCATTTCCTTTCCCATTGAGTTGCGTCCCAGTGTTCATGGGGATGGACGTCTGTGTCTTCAGCAGGCGTAGAGCTAACAGAACTGGCAGCGTTGCGAGGCAAGGGCTCAAACATGTACGGCTG
>NW_015150920.1:624555-626936 GCF_000732505.1 Cyprinodon variegatus | reverse complement strand
ACCCGCTAGAAGAGCGAGGTGTGCGAGAACGCTGGGACCCTTTTTCCTCCTGGATCTCTGCTCTTTTTGGCCCTCATGTCCCTCCGTCGTCGGACTAAACTCGTCCCCACTTCCTCACCGCCTCGGCCGTATTTAGACCCACAGCGTGTAGCCCAGACCACGCTTCAATATTGAGCATAAATCAAAAATGTCTGTGTCAAGCTTACTGCAACACACTGCTGTAAGAGTATAACCAGGAAGCGCGGTAGGAGGCAAAATAGGTTTAGCACCACCGCAGCACGGGAGGAGAATTACGCCCAGGAGCAAATAGATAAAAATAGACCGGAGAAAAACAAAAACAAAACATGAATCGATACTATTGCAGAGTATCGATGCATCGGATCGTCGGCTGTTGGATCGATGCAAAAAGAATTATTATTTACAACCCTATAATCCACCAATCACATTCACTTTATTCACTCGTGTAAAGTCGTGCACCACTCGGGAGAATTCGGAAATGCAATGGTTGGAAAGAAGTTTCCCTATGACTTTAAAGTTTCACAGCTCTGGAATTATAATCAATATATCTCAAAGATAATTTTGAAAAAAATTGAACACACGCACAAATCTAGATACAGACACACAACTCTTCACACACATTTGCAAATTATTTTGCAACAGTATTGCTCCCATAGAAGAGGTGCATCAGAAAATCACCGTAGGTGGACAAATTGAACCGTTTTGAAAAGTTACCGTAGACCAACAATTTAATCAGATCTGTAAATATTAGGTTCACTAAACATGCACAGTGTTTACTGGAGCCAGGTAATCAGGTTGCTTAGTGTTAGACGCCATCAGATGTAAAGCTCCATGAAACAGGTAATATTTTTCCTAAATTCTATTTTTTATTTTCTGAATCCCTCTATTTTATTCCTACTGTGTTCATTAACCTTATAAGTCATTATTTAACACAAACAGCCACAAAATTCAACATCTAATGATATTGGTTTACTTTCAGAAGGACAAAGAACTGCTGTGGCTCAGCAGAACATGCTATGCTTTTATGAGGCATTTAAAGTGGAAAAGAAACGGTAAACTGTCTTACTATTATCAATAATTATATTACAAATCAGTGCTGCCACTGCCTTGTTTGATATTAGACGAAAGGCGATTGATCTTACCCTTTTGCTTCTTGAGCTGAGGCAAGCTGCTGATGGTGGTGGCGTGGATGATTTCTACCACTATCTGATACCTGGGAGGAGATGGAGACCAGAAAGGTCATCAGTACAAGCTGTTCAAAGAACATATGAGACATTAAAAAAAAAAGAAAACAAAAGAAGAACCACCATGAAAATATGCAGCATGATTACCGGGAAATGTTTGCTTGCTTCTTTAAATGATCAAACATGTGAGAGGTCAGTCAGCACCTCATTTCAATACTAATGACAGAATATCATGTCTCACCGCCTTTAAATTCTCCATATGGCATTAGAAAAGTCTCTGTTCCCATGGAAACCGCACAGCAGGAAAAAATATTAGTGCTTAAAGCATCTGTTAGTTTCTACCCACAGCATGGTGCATTCAGAGAACGTCTGCACAGCTACAGAACATCAGTTATAATATCAGTTTAATGAGGCAATGAGGATGGATGGATGGAAGGAAGGATTAATGGATGGACAGACAGACGGACGGATGATGATGGATGGTTATACAGATGGATGGATGGATGGATGGATGGACGGGTTATGATGGATGGATGGACGGGTTATCATGGATGGATGGACGGACGGACGGACGGACGGACGGATGGATGGATGGGTGATAATGAATGGATGGATGGACAGGTGGATGGATGGGTGGACGGGAAGATGGGTGATGATGGGTGGGTGGATGGATGGATGGATGGATGGATGGATGGGTGGATGGATGGGTGGATGGATGGACAGATGGATGGGTGGACGGGTTGATGGATGGACGGGAAGATGGATGGATGGATGGATGGATGGGTGATGATGGATGGATGGATGGATGGATGGATGGATGGATGGATGGATGGGTGGATGGATGGATGGATAAATGGATGGATGGATGGATGAGAAGATGGGTGATGATGGATGGATGGGTGGATGGATGGATGGATAAATGGATGGATGGATGGATGGACGGGTGGGTGGATGGATGGATGGGTGGATGGACGGGTGGATGGATGGATGGACGGGAAGATGGGTGATGATGGATGGATGGGTGGATGGATGGGGGGATGGATGGATGGGTGGATGGATGGATGGATGGATGGGTGGATGGATGGGTGGATGGATGGATGGGTGGATGGATGGATGGATGGATGGGTGGATGGATGGGTGGATGGATGGATGGATGGATGGATGGATGGATGGATGGAT
>NW_015150920.1:606142-619005 GCF_000732505.1 Cyprinodon variegatus | reverse complement strand
TGGATGGATGGATGGATGGATGGACGGATGGATGGATGGATGGATGGATGGATGGATGGATTACGATGGATGGATGGATGGATGGATGGACGGATGGATGGATGGATGGATGGATGGATGGATGGATTACGATGGATGGATGGATGGATGGATGGTTTATGTTGGACGGACAGATTGATGGATGGGTATGTGAGAGCAGCTGCTGCCATGCCTGAGTTGCTTGAGGAAATTGACATCAGACGAAGTTGATATCAGTTTGATGAAGTCTTCATAGGAGGCAGCGTAGGTGTAGGCTTTTTTCTGCTGCTCCGCCTGCTGCTCCCTCTGCTCCAGCTGAGACAGCAGCATCCTGTTAATGGAGTCTGGATCACTGAGCACCTCCACCAGAGGCTTCAACACTGCAACACACAGAGGCAGAAAACCGCCTTCTGGCATCAACACAGCTTTGATCATCAGCTACAAAACAACATCAAACACATTCTAACCACATTCACAACAGACAATGTTAAACCAACACTCATTTTCAACTGCTGCAGAAAAGGAACAGTTTCATTCTGCCATTAGGTATTAATCTAAACTGCTGCTGTTCAGTGACAAACTGACAGACTTCTTTCAAACTGGATTATTTGAGGCTCGCAACTAGAAAAAAATAATAGTTTCTATCTAGTCAAACAATAAAGATGAATAAACTTTAGATGTACTCATTCAGCCGAAGGGTTTGTACTAGTTGAACTCAGAATAAAAATGAAACAGCTGCTGCTTTTCTCCATCCCTCCATGCTCTTTATTTCCCCGTTTCCATAGTGAATCACGGCACTAAACCTGTGTGGATAATGGGCCTTTTTTTGACCATCAGTCGAGTGTTTATCCCTGAACAAACATAATTAGAGCTTCCAGCTCAGAAGTCTGCAGCTAATTAGTTAAACCTGTTTTTCAGATCCACCATTCATCGAACCAGACGGAGTGGATTCAGTCCTACATCCAGCAGAAATAATGAAGAGGGTCTCTACCTTTGGTCGTTATAACTTCGGTGAGGCAGCAGCGTAGCGTGTGCGACTTGGCGTCCTTCTGCGGCAGCAGACAGAGCAGCAGGATTCTCGCTACACACCGGAGGAAGGCCATCTCTGAGTCGGGGCTGACCAGGCAGGGGTGGAGAGGAAACGGACGAGCAACTTCCTCTGGTCTTTGTACACAAAAACAAATAGATAATAAAGATTCTACCTTAACTCAAACGTCAACCTTCTCAGATTCACTTAAACTTTTTTTAAATGCCACATTAACAAACTGCACTGTATCCAGGGCAGGATTTAGGAAATTTGGGGCCCTAGGCAAAGACAGGGTCCTCTGAATTGAGAAGACAACTCATAATACAGACCCATTATAGTAATACTGAAATTTTAATACAATAGACAAACATTATTTACTAAACTTTGACTTCCCTTAAGGATTTTTTATATTTTTATATTATTTCTAGTGAAAAATAACACTTCAACATAACTTTAACCACATTTTGGAGAGTCGGAATGCCTTTTGAGAGATCTTAAATGTGGTCATCTGATTTGTCATTTAAAGTCGTAGGGAAGCGGCTGTTCCAACCGTTGCATTTCCGAATTCTTCAGAGTGGTGCACGACTTTACACAAGTGAATAAAGTGAATGTGATTGGTGGTTTATCAAAGGGGCGGGATTGATGTGTTTGCAAGTAAGTTTGACTGTGGACGGTTTGTCGGAAGCATCTTGCTAACAGTTAGCAACTTAATGCCAGTAGGTTCCCAATGGGAAATTCCATTGCTCTACACCAGATTTATAATTTATAATTCTTATAAATTCCCAAAAACTAAGACCGTTTAATTAAATGATTGGATGCAAACTATAGGCACTTCAACATTACGGGAAGCAGATTTCTGATTTCAATCAAAATATTTATTTTATACCAAGAGGTTTAAAAGTTTAAACAAAACCAGTTACAACAGCCTCCAAGAAGTCTTCTCAAAACTTCAAAATAAACTTCTTATCGTAGACATGGATGAAGAGATGCTGAGTTTGGAGGTAGAGAACAAACATAGTTCATAAAAATGTTGTATGATCCTAGTTATCCCTGTTACAAAGATCCACAACAAAAAGAAAATATTTGGGCAGAAACTCCACATATCCTGAATGCTAATGGGGATATTTTTAATATGTTACATTAAATTAAGTGTTTATTTCCACCTGTTTTGCTCCTATGAATGTAATAATGATAAAGCACATGCTCTCCTCGGGCTCCAGTAAGTCTGAGCAGAGCAAGAAGGGAAGAGGAGGGAGGCTGTAGGCTTTCCTTTGCAAAGGCGGTCTGGAACGCAGTAGAACGGAGCGGGCGGTTGCTGAGGATGTGGGATTTTAGGGTAACGCTGCCTGAATGATTCGATGGTTTTAGGATTGGAGGATTATAAGTTGACTGGCTGGGAGTCTGAAAAAAAACTAAACTGAAAGGATTTCCTGCTCCTGATGGGCGAGGGTTCTTTTCTGAAGCAGAAAGCATCGTGTCTCATTCTGATGGATGAGAATGGCGTGATCAAACAATGAGCTCCGCCTGACTTGTCAGGATAATAAACCCAGATGATGCGTGAATCACCACTCTGTCTGTCCCCCCCATTTTCCTCTGTGTACAGCAGAAGGGAAATGAGTTATGAAGACCTGCATCTAATTGATGCAATTTCACTCCATCAGTGTGCATGAAATTACTAGACTGTCTGGTGGGTGGAGACGGGTTCTGAACGGCAGTTTAGAAGTGGAAAAACATCAAAGAATCATGCGGCAGAACGCAGAATGTTGTAGAAAGAAGCTTGGAGGAGCAGCAATAAAATCCAGTTAATTAGCAACGTTCTGATACGTCAGAGGAAATAAAACGCCGTGATGATACCTTCCAGATGCAGCCTTCAGGTCGGTGAAGTGGGTATGAAGGATGCGCACGCTGTCATAGCACACTACGTTGACTACATCGATGTCAGCGAGCCGGGATCTTAACTGGCCAATCATCTGCCACCAGTCCTCCAGCAGCATGGAGTACAGCTGGCCTTCATCACGACTCAGGGGGGTGTACCAGGACAGGATGTAATCTCTGTAGGCATAGTCGAACACTGCGAAGAAAAAGAAAGAGAAGAAGAGGGGAGATGACCAATACAGTTTCTCTCTAAATAAAATCTCTCTGGGCTGCCTTGGGATTCTGGGGCTCCGTTGTCCTGTGGCAGCCCCCGGGGTCTGCAGGGCGGGCCTGGGGCTCCTCACACCTGCCATTGAGCATCACTTACTGCTGCCTTACGGTAGTAGCCATTCAAACATTTCTCCACTTTTCTTGATGGTCCTTGGCTTCTGCTGGGAATTACAGGGAAGTGGGCTGCCATTCGGCTGGCGTTTGACTGGTGAGGGCCATTTTGAATGGCTGCTATTGTGCAAACCTTATATACACCATCAAACTTCTTTGGACACCACAGGCATTTTGATCCAGGTGTTAGTGGATACACAGTTATGCTTACTACTAAGCTGCAACTTCTACTAGATATAGCTCGAAATTATTAGTAAATTGATGTTTGTATGCATACGTTTACTGTATGTCCATGGGATCATCCCTCTTTTGTCATGGCTGGAGTTTTATGCATTTAGTTTTTTCTTCCTTCTCATTTCTTGCAGGCATGCAAGTTATTCTGTTTTCTTTTTACTTGCCCTTCATTCTCCCCCTCGCTCTCCCCCTTCTCACCTTCCTTTCTGTCTGCATTCCAAAAACCCATCCAATACTGAGGAAAGGCTGCATCAAAAAGCTCTAAGATGAGCAGTTTCATCCGTCACACCTGGCCTCGTTCAACCAAACGACCAAGAGGTTTCATTTCCTCAAAGCCCAGGTGCAGCAGAGGCACTAAGCTATTAAAGTGACGGGTTAGTGCACCGCAGCCGTGACTCATAACAAAGACAACCTCTCGCATCAATGTGACGTAGCTAACTGGATGGACAGACGGTAGGAGGAAAGCACACGCTCTTAATCTAAAAAAACAAAACAAACAAAAAACACAGAGGCTGCCAGGATCAGTTCAGAGTTGGATTAGAGATGCCAATATGAACTAAATATTGAGTATGACAGGAAATTTTGTTAATAATAATCCTGTTGTGAAGGGGGGTTTGTCCTCTAGGACCATATGACCTTGATCTTTCTGTCTCTCGGTCTTTAAATCATAAATTTAAGTGAAAGTGTTTGAGAAAAATGGATAGATGGATTGATTGATCTGGCCGATTCAGTCCTAATCAAAGCAAACCTGGTCGTCTCAGGAAACACAGAGGGTCAAACAAACTGGTTTTATACCAGATCTGTATGAGAGTGGAATATCAAAAAGGAAAAACATGATGCCTGACATCCCGTTTTATTCATTATCCAGGTGACATGTTGCCCATTTAGAGGAAGTTGAAGTCACGTAGATAAAACTGCCAGCTCTGCTTCTAATATAAATATTAAATACGCAGACACGCCAGAAAAACAAACTATTAATTATAGAGTTCATCAACAGAAATGCTGATTAACTAAAATTAGGGATGCATCGATATGAAATTCTGAGCTGATTTCCAATATTAGATGATCGATTTTATGAATTTGCTATTTATAAAGATTTAATTTAGAAAGATTTTGAGTTTCCAGTGTGCTGGAAACTCAAGCCTGTGACTTTTTATCCTTAGATTTATGGTCAGAACGGGTCAAGTAGTGAGTGATCTATTAAGACAAGCTGAGAACCCGTTGTGCGTCGTATTGTTATTTTGTTCCATTGCAGACCTGCCTACTGACTTACAAACATGTTTCACAGCTTGTCTTTAGCTGCATTTTGATTTCTGATAGACTTTCAGATAGTAAAATCTGCCGGTGAAGATTCTCAGTCATCCAGGTCATAGCCATTCAAAAAAAGTAAAAAGAAAACAATCTACAAGACTTTTTTCCAAGTTTGAAGACGTTCTGCTTCCCATCCAGGAAGCTTTTTCAATAGAAAATGTCTGGAGTAGTGTTGAGGTTTGAGGCTTTACAGAGTGGACCAGAAACAAAGGCTTGTTTTGGCTTAGAAAACATAATTGAACCGGCGAACGGGTTTGCCCCTTATGGAAAGGGGGTCATTTGGGTTCTATGTTAGCATGCTTTACTCAATACCTGTCTATGTCTCTGAAAAGGGGTTGTTGGAGGGAGTTGTTGGCCTGGCTAAAAAGACGAGGTGTTCTGTTCCCTTGTATGGGGCTGGGGGTTGCGATGATAGTGGGAAGGAATCAGCTCTATAACTGTATTGTAGGAATGCTCTGATCTTTATATTGGAGAAACCAAACAACCTCTCCACAGATGCATGGCCCAACATAGAAGAGCGACCTCCTCAGGACAAGACTATGCGGTACATCTACACTTTATGGACAAAGGACATTCTTTGGAGGACCAGAATGTTCACATTTTGGAGAAAAAAAAAAAAAATAATAGGTGGTTTGAGAGGGACGTGAATAAAGCCATCAATGTTAACCCATTATAGGGCCCTCAGTGAAATACTTTGAAAATCAACATTTCAAGCCAATAGTGTCATTGGAATCCGGGACAAGACCTTATTTCCTTTGTAACATTCAGAAAATATGGATGTTTTGATGGCAGAAATTAATGTCAATGTAATAAGAAATGCCAACTCGCCCAAATATATTAAGAAAAATAAAAGTGCTTCTATAAGAAATTGATGAAAAACACTCAGAGGGAAAGAAACATTTTTTTGTTACAACATAAACTTAGAGACATTAACGCTGATACTGGCACTTACAATTTTTAGTTTATAAATTTTAAATATAATTGTGAACTAGGCTTATTAACTTTTCAATTTGCTTTTTACCTTTTTTTTATCTTTATTTGTTAACTTTTTCTTCAACTTAATTTCCAGTAGGTAATATATCATTCAAGGGCTCATCTAATTGGTCAAATACCAAAATAAGCTGTACAGCCATGTAGCAGGATCTTGTGTAGCAGCATCTGAATGGGGGGGACTCCATTTGTAAGGGGTATGCGAGGGATCAAATATGGTAACTTGCCTTAAACAGAGTGGGTGGACTCAGATTCAGCTTTCAGTTTAAAGTATATAACCAACTGGTCAATAACAAATGGTTCACTTGTTTTCTTCCAAATATTTATTGCCCTTTATTCTCTGGCTAATGTTACATGATCAAGCCTTTCCTAATGTTTTACTCTGAAAAATGCTGCTATCCTATCAGGTCAATAATATTTGCTTGTATCAGAAATATAAAAATTGTTAGGGATGACGTAAACTGGTAGGGATGTCTCGATACTCGTACTCGTACTCGTACTCGTCGTCTCCTGCTTTATCTGGAACCGGGTCGCGGGGGCAGCAGACTAAGCAGAGACTCCCAGACTTCCCTCTCCGCAGACATCTCCTCCAGCTCTGTTGTGGGAAGCCCTAGGCGCTCCCAGGCCAGTCGAGAGACATAGTCTCTCCAGCGTGTCCTGGGTCGTCCCCTGGGCCTCCTCCCAGTGGGACGTGCCTGGAACACCTCCCGAGGGAGGCGTCCAGGTGGCATCCGAAGAAGATGTCCGAGCCACCTCAACTGACTCCTCTCAATGTGGAGGAGAACCGGCTCTACTCTGAGCCTCTCCCGAATGACCGAGCTCCTCACCCTATCTCTAAGGGAGAGCCCAGCCACCCTGCGGAGGAAGCTAATTTCAGCCGCTTGTATCCGGGATCTCCTTCTTTCGGTCATGATCCAAATTTCATGACCGTAGGAATGTAGACCGACCGGTAAATTGAGAGCTTTGCCTTTTCGCTCAGCTCACTCTTCACCACGACAGACCGGTGCAGCGTCCGCATTATTGCAGCAGCCGCACCGATCCATCTATCGATCTCCCGCTCCATTCTTCCCTCACTCGTGAACAGGACTCCAAGATACTTGAAATCCTCCACTTGAGGCAGGGACTCTACTCCAACCTGAAGGGGACAAGCCACCTTTTTCCATGGCCTCGGACTTGGAGGAGCTGATTTTCATCCCGGCCGCTTCACACTCGGCTGCGAACCGCCCCAGCGCACGCTGTAGGTCTTGGCAGGAGGGAGCCAGCAGAACTACGTCATCCACAAAAAGCAGGGACAAGATTCGCTGTTCCCCAAACCAGATCCCCCTCCAGTCCTTGACTGCGATACCAGTTTTCATTTAAAAGAAACAAATGAAACCAAAGAAAATAAAAATCCGGATTTCATTTTAAGCCATATCATCCAGCCCCATCCAATGATACTATTGCTAATCCAACATTACCAATATTTAATCTCTTTGGACATGGTGAAAAAACAACCAGGCTACAGCTCAGCATCAACGTCACATGACCAATCCTCTCCTCCACCCTCCTGAACTACATGGAAATAATAATATCGATTCAGTTCTATTTATTGAATGGATAAAGACATGCTCAAAAATAACCATCAACTTATACCTGAAATCAACGTAAACTAGAGCCCAACCAAGTAATCAGTGGGCCGATTTTAGTGTCTGGCTCATTCATCAACATTAAACAAAGTAAAGAAAAAAAAATTTTATCGACATCAAAATGCTTCAATTGGCTTTTATGAGGTAAAACTAAGCATGATGGAATAATTTAGCACATTTGGAGAGGTTTGGAGACGCTGCTGGCACCAGAAGTTAAAAGTCCCACAGCTCCGACACTGTTATACCCAGAGGTCTGAAATTCTTTGCAGTTGTGGTTGACATGATGCAGAATAAATATAATATGACACATGCCTGTAATCAAGCATATCTTTCTTACTGCTATTAAAAAAAAGAACTGAGTCATGTTTTAACTGATGCAGTTTAGGCTGTGTTTTAGTCACACAATTTTCCTTTATATTTTTAGAGGCTTCACATCAAGTATCACACATGTAATCTGGCCTTACAGTTCCTTAGTTATTCGTTTTTCAATTTGGGTATGCAAAAAAATAAAAAAAAAATAAACAAAATTCTTTAGGGTTCGGACACATTGTAGCCAAAAGTGCTATGATTTTAATATTTGACACATCAACTTCTCACTGTTTTTCAGTTTTCAGCCTTGGTTACCTAATTTTTTGGTTTAGGCAAACAATGTTAATGTGGGTGCATACCTGATGCTGATAACCTCACTGTTAATGAATTCATTTGGACTTTTTTCAAATATCCGTCATATTTTGATCACATTTTAACAGAACCAGGAGAACATTCATAGCTCTAAACTATTTGGTCTCAAGGATAACGAATTATCATATAATCTGCCTTCTTAACAGGCCGTAGCATGCAGATCAGGAGAGCCCTGAGAACAAACCACGAGGGATCCAGCTCATCCATCAGTCAGGTGGTCTGATCGACATCCTGTGCAGGACAGAGCATCATCGATGGTCAGAGACCAGCTGGAAGAACAGAGGGACGGGCATTCAGCTGCTCTAGCATTAGAACAAAGCCCTGTGTTACAGTGGAGGCATCGGTCTGCCTCCAAAACAAAGCAACAGTTTAACCCGAAGCATTTCTTCACAACACCCTAATCGAAAATGCATTATTCAAACCAAGGATGTCTGGATCTGATATTGATATCAGAAATGAGCCTGATATCAGCAAATAAAAACCACATTAGACTACATCTTTATTTTCCCTTTATCAGCATGCTGATTGAAACACACTGTCTCTGTCCACTACCATTTAAAGCCTCTGGAACCCATTGGTTCATAATGTAATAGTTTCACACCATCAACTCATTCTAAATCTGTCCCAGTCCTTTGATTCCTACAGAGGATTGTAAGAAAAATATTCTCACTTTGAGAAAAAAGATTTCAATTTGATGGTGAAATAATAAATATGGTCTTCACTCTGAGGCCAAACCAAAAGCAGACACACACTGAGTGAATGTGTTTGTGCCTCTGGCTCCCAGGGCTTTCATTGGTGTAACTGTGGGTCGCTAAGAAGTGGGGATGATCACCAGAACCAAAGGTCCATCAGTCAGCTACCCTAGATAAAAAAAAGTTGATTTTTGTTCCTTTTTACTCTCAAACGGTCACAATGTTTTTAAGACCAATGATAATGTTTTAAACTACAGACGGCAGAAACCTCAGAAGAAATGAGATCTTTCCAACAGCCGGACATTTTCAGACTGTGGCTCCATGAACTGGCAGTTTTTCAGGGGAAAGAAGTGAACAACTTTTAAGGAAGATATGGTAAATATGCTATATCAGTTTGTGATTGTAAAAATAAAAGAAAGCTTCCTGTTTTATAGCTTTATCTTTGTGTGAATCAACATGCCAGCATCTGCCTTTCGCTTTGCTAAATTTCCCCCCTGAGGGAAAGAAAGGCTTTTTCTTCTCTTCTATAATCCATCTAACACACATGAAAACAGTTGGCTCTTCATTTGGTCCACTGAGGAAAGGAAATTAAAAGGTCTTAAATATGCCCATCTGGCTCCTAAGTAAGACCATCAAAAGTTGCCCTTAGGTCAAAAGAAATCAACTGACATCCGAGTGCAGTGGCTAGTTCAGTTGAAAGATGTTAAAACTGAACTTAAACCCGGCTGAGATGCTGAATTTTAATTAAGACAGGAGCTTTGTTTCACACACATTTACATCATTATTAACAGATGTAGGTATGAAACATTTCTGATGAAGAATGCTGGTGAAGATATCAGTCATCCAGGTTATAGTCATCCACAAAAAAGTAAAAAAAAAAATCAATCCACTGTGGCGTGCAGATGGAACAGCTGACAGCACGCACGACCCATGTACGGAGGCCTTGGTCCTCGATGCGGGCAACCTGGGTTGGAATCCAGCCTGTGTTTCTTTGCCGCATCTCTCTCCCCCTCTCTCGTGCACCCTTTCCTGTCAGCCTACTCTCAAAAAAACGTGCCACTAGTGCTGTAACCCCCCCCCCCCCCAAAAAAAAACCCCCACAATCCACTGGACTTTGTTTCCAAGTTTGAAGATGTTTCGCTTCCCATCCAGGAAGCTTTTTTAATTTATAGAGTGGACCAAAAGTTGAAGAAGCTCGGGTGAGCGCTGTGAAATCATGGACCATCCACCCTCCCACCCCATCAGACAGAGAGAGCCACCTTTGAAGGTAGGGGTGAGATGCCACTATATGAACTGAAAGCTAAATTTTTTGACCATTTCTAAAAATTCTTTGAGACAGGGCCAAGGATGAGGGAGGTCTTGTTGGTCTCCGTCTCCTGATACGCTCCCTCCTGTGTCCGACCTTTCAGACATTTCAACATCTTTTTCTGAATCCTACATTGTAGCATGGCATAGACAATTCACGTTAGCAGTTTGAAGAATACCTGCTTGCTTCTGATGATTTCCTTTAACCAACCAATGAGTGTTTGCGTTAATGACTCATCCAATTACACTAGTTTTCACTAGATGTGGATGGAGCCAATGATCTGCATTGCATGGCGCACATGACGTGAAATAAATATTTATAAACATTAAACCGAAGCCAAGAGTAACGAGTCACGTTTGTTTTAAAAATGTAAGGAATAGAAAGTACAGATGTTAGTGTGAAAATGTAATGAGTAGAAGTCAGAACTAGGAAGATAAATAAGTAATGGAGTAAAGTATAGATACCTAAAAAGTGTACTTAAGTACAGTAACAAAGTATTTGTACTTCATTACTTGGCACCTCTGATCATTACAGAGCCAGTTCATAGCCGCCCCTTCTCCCCGAGTCAATCTGATATTTTAACCGTCACCAGCCAACCAAATGAGGAAACAACAAAAGAATTAGGAGTGGCTTAAAATGGGCTAAAATGAAATCAGCCATGGATGCAGAACAGAAGATAAATATCCAGTTGAAAACCTCGATCAGGCCTCTGGTACAGATGAGATGAGACCCACCAAGCCATTTCCTGCCAAGCACTTTATGAAACCAAAGAACATCATCTCTGTTTCTAACAGAAAATATCAGCTGCTAACTAAAACTGACAGCTTGAAGCGCTCCGACTGATTTCTGGCTGACTGGAAACCATCCAGTCATTCAAACCAATCATTCAGAGGAAGCGCAGGAATTTCACACTCAATTCCAAAGAGAACTCTTTTTTTATTACATGGAAACTTCAGGGTATAGTGGAGGATTTGTCTAAGTTTTGAAAAGACCTGCCGTCTCCACTGCCATCCCACAAAAAATGCACATGCACAACCCTGTACCCGCTCCTGAGAGAGAACGCAGCAAGGAATAAACCATGGGTCATCATTTATAGCTAAAACTAATACGCGATTTAATTAATTTTATCATTAAATCACAAAAAAAAATCATCAGTAAGTTTTGCATGGTCCAATACGGCGTCACAAACCTAAACAAAATTATGTACCAGTTTAATAATAGAGAAGCTATTAATCAGCTTTATATTTTTTTTATATATAAAAACTATTTTCTGAGAATGTGTTTAATTAAGAGCAACTATGCAGATTAACAAACATCTAGAAAAAGTACACTATATTATATTATTTCCCATGATAATCCCAGATTGTTCATTCTTCTTTGCCTTTTCTAAAAAGTGCTACCCGTCTTTATCCACGCTGGGACATTTAAAAACGGACACGTCGCCATAACCTCCACCTCCCTGCCTGACTGACTGCTAGCTACATCAGTTATATCGCTGTAGCAGGGGCCAAAATTCCAGGAGCCCCAGAGCCATTCATTTTGGCGATGCTGATTAGCCAAATATTTATTAATATTCCCAAGCAATGTTATACAGTAGGTTATTTCGCTACACTTCAGCACCGCTTTGAATGAGCGCCCAAGAAGAGAAATGATGCGTTCTGACGGTGGAAATGCACCATTGAATGAGAGTAAATTGGTAGAAATGTTGTTTTAATAATTCATATTACATGTAGCCACATACTATTATATAGTATGTATACACATACTATTAAGTAACACTGTCATTAATATTACTTTTAAAATCTAAATATATTATGACTTCCCCCCCCATGGGCCAGCTGCCAGTGGTTCTAAGGGGAATGCAGATACATTAAAAGTCTCCGCCCTGACTAATTCTTATATCTTAACGTCTCTAAATCGTATTCATTCCTGCACCAATAAAATGCCAGGTTTGCATGCATGTCTCTCAGCAGATACCATCTCCAACCTCATGTCTTTCCCCTTCTCCCTGTCTGTAGTCTTCTCTTAGTCGCAGACAATGTTTAATAGTATGAATTAAATCACACATTCTGTGCCTTAAAGTGACCGTGCAGAAAGAGAACCACTTACTAGCAGGACAAACATCAGCCGCATGGAAGAAAACCACGACCACTGAGAAGGAGCATGTAGTCATGTGAGATATTTGGCTCTGGTGATGCTGAATCTACAAGCCTAACATGTTCACAACGAACATAAATAGTAGTGCCTGTGTGTTTTAAGTATAATAGCTGGTATGAGTATTTACTGTATGCATTTGACAGAATTCTGAGTTAATAGTTTCTACCTTGGATTCTACCTTGGATTACAAAGCAGGATTTCAATATAAAGAAAATATAGAAGAGTTTTCTCAGAAAGCGTTCCACTAAAGAAGCAACCTGATTACCACTCAGCTTGGATCATTTATGCAGTTTACAGTGTTTTTGGTCAAATTGGATAGATACAGTGTTTTTCATAAAAATTCAAAAAATATCCACTGGACTTGGTTTTCAAGATTTGAAGACGTTTCGCCACCTCTCCAGGAAGCTTTCTCAATTCAAATGTCTGGAGTCTATATAGACAAAGCCTTGTATCGCTTGGAAACATGCAAATGGTAACCGATGAATGGATCATTGGTTCTATCAATAGCCTGTAATATCTGAAACCTGTCTATGATTCTGAGGGTCGGTCATTAAAGGGGGGGATTG
>NW_015150920.1:599028-606006 GCF_000732505.1 Cyprinodon variegatus | reverse complement strand
GTTTGATCAGATGCAGAGATAAGACTCAAACTCACTGCGGATCCAGACATTTGAATTGAGAAAGCTTCCTGGAGAGGTGGCGAAACGTCTTCAAATCTTGGAAACCAAGTCCAGTGGATATTTTTTGAATTTTTATGGAATGACTTTGACCTGGATGACTGAGAACCTTCATCAGCACGATGGATACAGTGTAAACGAGTACAATTTATCCACCATTTCTTAAAGTCCGATTTGTTGCATTTCAACAGCATTTCAATGTCAGTTATTTTGCAAACTATAGTTTTGTTTCAGATACATATGGACGGATACATGTCTGCTTCTGTCTTCTTGAACCCCAGTCGGCCTCAGCAGATGGCCGCTCACACTGAGTCTAGTTCTGCTGGAGGTTTCTTCCTGTGAAAAGGGAGTTTTTCCTCTCCACTGTCGCTACAAGCATGCTTAGTGTGAGGGATTGCCTTCGAGTCAATGAGTCGATGCAATCAACTGGTTTTCCTTCAATAGAAAACTTTGAATCAATCTGATTGAGTGATCTGGTGAACTGTAAAGCACCTTGAGATGACGTGTTGCGAATTGGTGCTATAGAAATAAACTGAATTGAATTGAATATATCCTACCATTAAAAAAGTAATAAAGAAAAATAAAATCCCTGGAAAAGCTTTATAAAACAGGAGATGTAAATTCAGATTAAAACTCTAATCAGAGCAGGATTATTGTTTATATAACTGTTGAGGTCAGACAGGAAGCTTCACCCAGAAGAATAAAACCTACAGAGGAAATCACACGTTTCTATGTGTGAAAACACAGAGCAGGAGAACCTGTGAAGCAAAGGTGATTATTTACCTTCCTTCAGGGCTTTATCTACGTTGTGCGACACCACCACTCTTCTGCTCTGACTCGAGTCCTGCGCAGGCACCAGAAACTTGGCCTGAGGAAAAAACAAACACGCCAGGTGACTTCACTTTAACCTCTGACGGGGAAAGCAGAAAGGTCTGAAGAGAATGCAGCTAACAAAAACAAAAAAACAACCTTATTCCTGATAAACAAGGCAGCCCAGATTTGTCAGATCTCATGCAACATGTCAACTAGAGAAACGTCTGCACCCATCATCTGCCTCTAATGTCAGCATCAGTAAATCATCAGCTCACGAGGCGGTGGAGGAACAAGCCAGCAGCCGCTTTCAGCATCATATTTCCAAAAGGATGAATTATCATTCACTGTGTGCAGAATGGAAGCTAAGAGGATGACATTTAGTCATTAATGATAGATCAAGACATTAGAACCAAGCATCAACAAGCTCGAACATGAGAGGTAGAAAAGTGGATTCATGGGGAAATGACAGGGGAAAAACCTCTAAGCAGGCCTTAGAAAAAACAAACAAAAAATGTTAAAGGATAAGAAATCATAATTTGTTTTTCCAATGTCACTCCAACATTAAAACACGAAAACAAATGCTTCAAATTAAATGTCATAAAATAATATATTGATAAACAGTAGTGATGTGTCCAGCATCACTGATGCGTCGAGCCTATAGAGCTAAACTCTGCATTGGTGCGCGTGTCATTTCCAGAAAGTCATGTGACCGATAAAGAAGCTGTTTCTAGCTGACTGAATCACTATACTGGGTTTAAAAACTAATCTGTCAACATGATGCATCTGTTACAAAAAATGTTTCATCTTTTGCAGTTCATCATTAAAATTATCAAGAATTCTGAAGCAGCCTAAAAGGAACAGGAACGTTTCAGCCGTTGCGTAATTTTGATTTTCTCTTTGTGTCATCCTTTTCCTCTCAGTTATCACTCAACTTATCTGAATTAAAGTTAATTTCAAATTGACTCTTAGTCTATTTATTGTTTTTATTGTAATTACTGTTTTAAAATTATGATTTAAAATCCTAGTCACATTCTCCCCTAAATGTTCACATTAAGATACATGTTTACATTATTTATTGGCTGCATCTAAAAATATCAAGGATATTTTCAATTCAAACATTGATATGAAATAATACAGTTGTCATGTAGGAAGGTGAAGAAGGACGTAGATTTAAACGCATATTTTGCAATACTAATGTGATAACAATGAAAGTGATGACAAAAAGGAAAGAAAAAGAAAAAAGCCTTTTGTTACTTCTTTGCCGTCTTTATCTGGCAATTCACTTTGTGCTGCGGTGATCATCACCAATCATCATAATATTCTTTGTTGCATAAAAAAAGCCTTATATCAAACATCCAGTTCTAACCAGATTTAATCATATTCTTAGATTTTGTTAATCTCCTAATGGAAAAATGCCAGAAAGTACAAATAATAATCGTGACAAGTCCACCATTATTTTGAGTTTTTAAACATGATTAATCAATGATAGTTTAGACCAGAGGGTTCCCAAACATTCCAGCCTGACACTCCAAAAAACTGACACTCCCTTAATATACATATAAATATTCTTTATTCATTCATACATATGAAGGGAAGCAATTATATTAATTTCAAATAAATAGAATTTGATAACATTTAATTATTTTTAATTAGGCTAATGATTATTTTTCTAATGGATTAATCTGTTGATTATTTTTTCAATTAGTCGATTAATAATCCGATTGCCAAAGATTCCTTAAAGAACATTTTTTTTTATGAAATAAACTAGGTGAAGCTAAAACTTTTCAACTTGAGTTCTGGATAGATCATATTGACAGATGAAAACGTTTTATTATCTTAAATGCAAAATGTTTATATTTTTTTTTACAATTTTGATATAATTAACGCTCCAAGTTGGTCGCTCCATCAGCTTAATGCATGTTTTACAGATACTATACTCCAGTTAACAATTAATCGAATAACTAAATTAGTTGATGGTTATTTCAATAATCAATTACTTTGATTAATTGCTTCAACCATGATTTAAATCAAAATATTTATGCATTTTTATTATCTAATGGGACATTTACTTTTTAAATAGTATTTACTGTTTAAATCATACATTAGTTAAACAAATGTAACATGTACCCATTTCATAGAGCCTTCATATCAATGTATTTTTATAATTTTTGGCCATTTTTGGAGTTTTATTCCTCAGGGATCACATTTACAATGATTGAAAAAAGGATCATGTGAAGCCCAGTGGGTCCCTTCCCCCACTTTAAGGGACTCTTGTTTAGACTGTAAATTTAAATTCTCCTGACATTAAATTGATCAGGTTTACCATCAAATCAATCGACAATCCTGCATGCAAGCACCTAAACTGGCTTTCGTTTCCATATGCAGGTGAGTTATGAAGTATTTCTCTAGAATATGATCTCCATGTTATGGAAGAGGATTAGGGCCACTGAAAAAATAAAAAAGGTAACTGATTTTTAAGTACTATTTCAGTTTAATACGGAAGAAAAGTCAGAATTCTCACTTTTTTCTCACAATTCTGACTTGAATCTCCGAATTTTGGATCTTAACGTAGATGGGCATCATGAAGGAAGAGATATGGGAGCACTCAGCTTCACTGACAAAGATGTGAGTTGTTTGGGAGGAACAGTAACACAACGGTGGAAAAATTAGGTGACTTTTTTCGTGCCTGAGGGGTCCACAGTGATGCTATTTCATTAATGTAGGGGCAGAAGGTGATTAAAACAAGAAAGCTAGTTTAGTCTCTAGACAAGGCTATGATGTTAACATGTTTGTTAGCTGTCAGAATTTACTCAGAATTGTGAGATTAAAGTCAGAATTGTGAGATTAAAGTCAGAATTTTGAGATTAAAGTCAGAATTCTGAGATTAAAGTCAGAATTGTGAGATTAAAGTCAGAGTTCTCAGATAAAGAATTGTGAGATTAAAGTCAGAATTGTGAGATTAAAGTCAGAATTGTGAGATTAAAGTCAGAATTAAAATCAAAATTTGTGAGATTAAAGTCAGAATTGTGAGATTAAAGTCAGAATTCTGAGATAAAATTGTGAGATTAAAGTCAGACTTCTGAGTCAGAATGGTGAGATTAAAGTCAGAGTTCTCAGAAAAAAAGTCAGAATTGTGAGATTAACGTCAAAATTGGGAGATTAAGGTCAAAAATTGTCAGAATAAAGTCAAAAAGTGTGAGAAAAAAAGTCAGAGTTCTCAGAAAAAAGTCAGAATTGTGAGATTAAAGTCAGAGTTCTCAGAAAAAAGTCAGAATTGTGATATTAATGTCAAAATTGGGAGATTAAGGTCAAAAATTGTCAGATTAAAGTCAAAAATTGTGAGAAAAAAAAGTCAGAATTGTGAGATTAAAATCAGAGTTCTCAAATCAAAATTTGTGAGATTAAAGTCAGAATTGTGAGATTAAAGTCAGAGTTCTCAGAAAAAAAAGTCAGAATTGTGAGATTAACGTCAAAATTGTGAGATTAAGGTCAAAAATTGTCAGATTAAAGTCAAAAATTGTGAGAAAAAAAGTTCAAAATTCTGAGATTAAAGTCAGAATTCTGATATTGAATTCTGAGATTAAAGTCAGAATTCTGATATTGAATTGTGAGATTAAAGTCAAAATTCTGAGATTAAGTCACAATTCTGAGATTAAAGTCACAATTCTGAGATTAAAGTCACAATTCTGAGAAGAAAAAAAAGACAGAATTCTGGGATTCAGAATTATTATACTGAAATAAAATGTAAATATCAGTTAACTGTTTTATTTTTTCAGTGGCCCTACTCCTCTTCCGTACCATGTGGATTAGTGCCTTTATCATCAGCAGTGCTGGTCATCATCTTCCTACCATCAGCCTGTTGAGGACCTCCAGTCGAGCAGCTGACTCTCTGCTGTTTCGGTCAAAGCAGCTGACTTTCAGAGGGCTCTTTCTGACCAGGAGAACGAAGCTCCCGGCCAGGAAGCACAGCAGGGCGAAGGACACATAGATGAAGAGCTTGAGCAGGAAGGAGGTGAGAGTCAGGCCTCCCCAGGCCAGCTGAAACGCCACTGCCGCCACCACACCCAGGCAGAAAGCCGGGACGACCCGGGAAGAGGAGCCAGCAGCGGCGGGCATGGGCTCCTCCTCTCCTCCGGCGCTGCTGCTGCTCCCTCCAGCCAGCGACGTAGCGGTAGTTGAGGGGGTGGGCATGCTGCGGCCCCACCATCCATAAATGGGTCACTGCTTGTTAGGCTGCGGCTCTGGAGGTCCCCTGCGTGCGGTGAGCGCTCCGGTATCCCACAGACTACAGGAGCGTCTCCAAGGAGAGGCATCCCCGCTGTGACATCTCCTCCTGGATCCACCCCGCTAGGTCTGCCCCGCTCCGAGCATCGAGCTCCGCCTCAACACAACCTCCAGACAGGAAGCCAAGCGGAGCCAGGGTGAGGAGCTGATGGAGGGAGCGACGACAGCGTCACCTTGGAGACAAGCAGGCACGAGACGATTATCCATTTACAAAAGTGGAACAAATACAGGAGAAAACAACAATATTGCTCTAAAACAGAGATGAACCCCATCAGAGAGAGCTGTTAGTGGTGAGCAGCCAGCTAGCTAGCCTGCTAATAAGCTGTTTAACAGCAGCTACTGTTAGCTCACCTCTGGTTACTGGCTGGTAGGAACGTTACATTCCTGCTTTCCAAAAAATTATACACCAAATATTTTCAACAGGCTAAACACATAAAGAACCGCCTCCAGCTCGCCGGAAACAGGCAGCACAGAGTGAGAAAAACAACCGATATTCTCTTTAAACCCTCCAGCTGACTGGCAAGCTGTCTCTACGTGAACCGGTGTCAGCCAATCAGCGGCGGCGCCCGGCGCTGACGTCTCGCCTGATTTCATCTCCGCATATTTTGTAAAGGCGGGGTTTCAAGCTTTAACACAGCGGTCGATACACAGGCCGAAGCGCCGCCCCTACCAGGGTGACCGTATCAGCTATTCAAGCGTACCAAAAGATAAAAGGCTCCTGGCTCGCTTCTGTGACAGTTTTTTTTTTCTCAGAAAGACGTTCACAAAGACGCCATTCAGCATGAATACAAATGAATGATTCTAAACTGAGATCACGATAAATCGTATTTTATCCACAGACATGATCACATATATCACTTCCTTGCAATATTAAAATGTGTCAATAAACAAAATAAAAAAAAAACGTCCCCTGGAACTGGACATTTATTTGACACGTGATAGACATGTGTCAAAATTGCTTGACCCAAGGGTATATATATATATATACATATATATATATACACACACACAGTCTTCACACTCTCACTCCATATTCCCAAATTCTCACAGTAAAAAGGATCCCATCCAATGGTTGGTTTTTTCTTTACCTGCTGCTTTTTCTAGTCCCAGTTTTAGTCCATGTTTTGCTTACGAGTTAAATAATTATTGCTCAGTCTAATTTAATAATCTCCCATTGGCATTTAGGAGTAATTAAACCAACACAAATATTTTAATTCTTAAAGCTTCCAGGTTTGTCTCTCAAACCCATAGGAGCTCAACAAAATGAAAAAGAACCATTGCATTTTATTTTTCAAAGCATCAGCCACCCAAAAAAAGACCAACCACATCCAGAGAGGATGAGCTCAGTTATCCTGGATTCATAGAGGAGAAACCACAGGGATGTTCTTCTTTTATTATTACTTATCTTATTCATTTATCTTTATTTTGGTCTGTTAAATATATTTAAATACTTATTTTCCATCACACCTTCCAAACTGAAACCTCCAGAGAAGTGCTGGCTCCTGTCATGGTGAGTTTTTATCAAATCTACAGCCTCCTAGAAGGTCTGAATAGTTTAGCCGTTTTGTCCATTTAAAGAAAAACTAATAACATAAATAATGAAGCTTTTTAATGCTTAGCCTATTACCAAATATTCATACACAGTTTGCATTGGTTTGGATTGCACTGGTTCCTGTATCAGTGTCAGTAATCCAGTAATAACTTATTAGTTCCCCATTGTTTAATTTACTTGACCTGCAGAGAATAATTCATGAACAAAATTTTAAATTCTTAGTTTAAAGTATATTTAAGATACAAGTATTTAGGTGGGGCCCATTCTGCTTT
>NW_015150920.1:594296-598152 GCF_000732505.1 Cyprinodon variegatus | reverse complement strand
TCTACTTTTTCATGATATTCTAATTTTATGACCAGCACCTGTATATTTGCTGGATTGGCTCCTCCTGGAGGAACATGTAGAGACAGCAGATGTTACTTGCATGATGTCGATGGCTCTATAGCAGAGGTCTTCAACAGGGGGTCCACAGAGGTACTGCATATTGGGGTCGTGAAAGTTTTGGTTGATTGGGCTTAGACTGTCTTAAAATACACATTAACATGAATTCAACACACTGTAGTAAACAGATAAATGGAGGCAGAAGATGTCTTTCACAGGGGCCGAGCTAGATGGGGGGCCATGGGTGGCCATGGCCACCCTTAGCCAATTACTGGCCACCCCTACCATTTTTTCCCCTCAAACACAGATGGTGGCAGCAGTAATATACTCAAGTGGAATATTCAAAACATTTTAATTTTTTGTGGTTAATTATCCACATCAATATACTAACATCAAAGATGATAAGTACAGAATTCATGCTCTTTCTAGAACTAGATTTTGTGTTATATGGGGTGAAGAGAAAATTAAGTGTCTCTGCAAGTCATCTATGAGTCTTCAGTGAAATCATAGATAAATAACAATGTTAATAAAAACTTATTAAATAATCAATTTATGTAGATATTAGTGCTTCTAAATATAATTTTTATGCAGAATGTTTATTGATACAAATAGGTAAGTAAAGACAATGGAAAAGATTCACGCCCCAGAACTTGAAATTGAAAGAGTTTTATCCACTATACCTTTTATTTAGAAATTAGGGATGTTTAAATATATGCGTCTTTTTGTCAGTAAAGGCTGTAGGAAAGTATAGTTTGTCTTTATTTAGAAAATATGGATGTTTTGGTTGTTAATTTTCCTGTTGGAACAGTGTAGATTGACCCTGAGGTTCTGGTGCCTATCCACTATCAGGAGACCCCTGGCTTAGTTAGCTCTGGTGTTTAAGGGGAGCTCAGACTGATGTAAAGCACCTCTAAAGGTCACATGACCGGTTCAGAGATGAATCCGACCTTCTCAAGTCACATAGGACGATCTGTGAGAAGAGTAGCACACATAGAGCATTTATACACATTCTGACCTGAAAAGTCATTGAACATACTCCATTCTAAGCTAATAATTGTGTTAAAATGTATGCAGTGCTGCTTGAAACGAATAAAGAAATCAAGACATATTGACCACCATGCTGTTTAATTGCAGAACATTTTATTTTTATGTAGCTATATTTGCAAATACATTTGATAAAAATTCTTAAATCTTGGAAAAAAGGATAATAAACCACCCTGTTAAACGGTTAAAATACACCTGTTCAGTCAGTAGCAGCTGTGCAATAAAAAATATCAATGTTTCTGCTGTTACTCATCTGTAAAACTGACATCAAACTTCCATTTGCTCCTTCAAAGCAGACATCTAGATGCAACTTCCTCTTGCAACATTCATGTCTCTAAAACTGACTCAAACTTTCACAAGTCCTCAGTTTTTCCCCTTACTTGTGCATTTTAGGAATACTTCTGTTATCTTCCCGCTTCACTTGTAGCATTTAGACTTTTTATGATTTAGAAACAATCCTTACAGCTTAAAAACTTATAAAGAGATTATTGAAAGCAGAGTATTTTATTTATGATTTGCTGAAGCAAAGTCATTCTAGGAGGGTCCCCTGAGAGGAGCTGCTATCTGGTCGCTGGTGAGGTCCGTTTTGTGCTCTATGGGTCTGAGCTTCATAACGCAGGTCTTCAGTGAGTACCACCAACCTCTCCATGGGTACCAGACCACACCATCGTCTGTCACAGCGCTGTAGTGTCCGTTGGGGTAGTACACACCGTTGAGATTGGCCGAGTGGCATCTAAGGAAAGCCCAGATCAATCAGAAAAACTGCTCCTAGGAAGGATAAATGCGGATTTATCCTTCATGGTGCAGCCCATACTTATTGAACCACCAGCCTCCCTTGTCCTCCTGAGCGCAGCTGCCTCTGTAGTTGTCGTTGTCTTGGTCGTAAGTGCTGAATTTCATGCCCTGGTGACCAGCCCACTTGGAATCAGGAGCCTGATAGCTTCCAGTCAAAGCATCTCCGGCGGTACCAACGTAGGCGCCGAAGGTAAGGCGGTACTGATCCTACCGCCAAAAATAAGAAAGAAGAACTTGCATAAGTTTAACTCTCTTTATTTTGACATCCAAATTTACAGCCATATTCTGATTTCTACTACAGTGGTAGCCATTCAAAATTTCCCCGCTTTCCCTGATGGGCCCTTGGCTGGCAGATACCCCATGTCACCCGGAAGTTCCAGGAGTCTCCTTGATACTGATAGTTGTTCACGGATGTCCGCGACTCGGATAAATGATCCCAGCTTTTAGACTATGCGAGGTGGTGATTTTTTAAGGTGACTGAGAGCGTGCAGCAATACAATAATTTGTGCATCATGTGGGGATTAGAACTACTTTAATTGCTCAGACAACAAGAGAAAGGGGTGTGGGTAGGAGGTTGCTTGTGAAACATGGGCAGCATATCTGTCCAAGGCAATACTCTGTTCAACCAGCGTTCCAGGCGACTGGTTGTCAAAGAGCTGATTGGATTAGTCCGAAAATAGGCGGGGGATTCAGGGGGTTCAGTAATAAGGAAGAGGATTAGGGCCACTGAAAAAATAAAAAAAAGTTAACTGATTTGTTTATTTTATCTCTGTGTAATGTGAGAAAAAAAAAATCAGAATTCTGATTAAAATTCTGAGAAAAAATTCTTAAAATCTTAAAATTCTGACTGAATTCTAGCAGCTAACAAACATGTTAGCATCAAGACGTAGCCATGTTTGTTTAAGAGACTAAACTAGCTCTCTTGTTTTATCACCTTCTGCACTTCCATTAATGAAATAGCATCAGGGACCCCTCTGGCACGTAAAAAGTTGCCTAATTCAGTCATTTTCCACCAATGTGTTTGTGGCCTTCCAAAACAACTCACATCTTTGTCAGTGAGGCTGAGTGCTTCACATCTCTGCCTTCATGGTGCCCATCTACATTAAGATCCACAATTCTGAGATTAAATTCAGAATTTTGACTTTTTTTCCATATTAAACTGAAATTATATTTAAAATTAGTTCACTTTTTTTCTTTTTTTCAGTGGGACTAATCCTCTTGCATACAATAAGCATCTCCCTGAAATGAGTTTTTGGAACTTGGGATGTCTGGGCTGGTCCTTGGCTGCTCCCCAAAACATCTAAAACATTCTTTCTGTCATGATTTGTGGACATTAAGATCTAAAAAGAGGTTTTATCTCCTGGTCAGACCCTGTAAGTCAGTGAAAGGGTGGAGTATGAGTGAAAAAATATGCTCGCCCAGGAGAAAGCCAGCGGCTGGAAGTTAGAGGTGATTTTGCTGCCATTCGACTGGCTTTTGACTGGGAAGGGCCATTTTGAATGACTGCTACTATACTGTACTGCATATCTTAAAGTCCCATTTTCCATACTTTATTTTTGCTTTTTTAAAGCAACACTGTGTAACTTTTGCACAGCAAAAAATATGAGTTATATTTCTTCAAATAAGTTAATTGGCTCTATATTCAAACAGGTAAATAAGGTTGTCTGCCAGTGCAATGAGTGTTTTGTTGGATGACATTTTTACATGTTTGTACATCACTGAGTCACTGATACAAAGTTTTACTGTGACTGCATTCTATTAGCACATCATTTCTTTAATTTTCTGTTTTATATTTTGGTTTTACTCAGTGTGTTAGTAAATTAATCCCTTGGTGAAAACTTACGATAACAAAGAAGTTACAATACTGTAAATGTTAGCAGTACCCTGTAAAAAAAAAAATAAAAATCTAGAGAAGTATTTTTTTCTTAAATTAATTGATTTGTTCTTGGACTCAGAAGGT
>NW_015150920.1:592117-593973 GCF_000732505.1 Cyprinodon variegatus | reverse complement strand
TGTAGGAGAGGATTCACCAACTTTATTTAAGAAGGATGCATTGATCTTTAACAGCTGATATTCTATTGTAGTTCAATAGAGCTTTATTTAGCAGTCGCCATCTGGCAATTCTGTAGAACGGTCAGCAGGTGGCGCCACATCTGTTAATGTTTGCTCATCAAACTGAAATGGAATTCTATTTAGTCTCAACAAAGGACTTATCTAAACAAAATATAACGTGACAATGCACCTTTAATATATATATATATATATATATATATAAAATATATATATATTTTTTATTTAAAACATAAATTATATATTTTTTCTGTATTTAATATCCATTTGTAAATAGTCTTACCTACCAGCTCAGTAAAAATAAAATTACATACCGTATTTTCACGACCATAAGTTGCACCGTACTAAAAGGTGCAGTCAGGTGTGCACCGCACTATAGGGCGCGCCGCACATTTTGAGGGAAAAAAACACATTTATATGCACCTTATATTCGCGAAAATACTTTCTTTTTCATCATATGACCCAAATATTAGCTTTATTTGAGAAATATTAAACAGTTTTTCATGTCAATATTAAACTCTGTGTATATCAATGTCCCTGCAGGATATCTCTCCTATGTACAGTATCTTGAGAGGGTGAGCTGGAGGGGTGAATGTTGCCTTGACTTTACCAGAAACACCATGACTTCTCAGTCTACTGGTCTGCTTCAGATTCCAAACACAGTGTAAACTGGTTCATTTAGAGACAGCAGTGTTGCCAGTTGCACATGTAAGATCTGGGAGTTACAAACTGACCACTATAAGTCACCTGCCGCCATATTGGTACTCCCTACTCCCACCGAGATGTGCAGTAAAAATGCCTACATGCGCAGCATGTGACTGTAAAAACAAGCAGTTTGCCGACTGTGGGAAGACATTTCACAGATAATTTAGTGTCAGTGGATATATTAAGCAATAAAAGCCATATATACTCCGATGCATCCTATAGTATAGTATGTAGCATAACTTTAGTCTGGCTATCTCAGACTGACTCAAAGACATTGACTAAATTGTCGACTGACATTCGGTCTAACATAAGAAAATGGAAAGTAGATCAAATAGAAAGTAATTCACTGTGAAATGTCAATGTAGTAATTATTTAGTGAATGACGCGTTCGTTTTTTGTCGTGTTTGTTGTATTTCTCATTTGAAAAAGTCATGTGCTGAAATATAATGCAAGTTATATTGAGAGAAAAAGCCACTCAAACATTTTTAAAGGCTAATGCACAGACAGCATAAAAGTACATGGTGTCATGCATGCACAATTTGCTAATAGGAGAATACTGCAGCATTAACAGACATGTACATGTAATTCAGTCTTAATGTAAAATTTTGAAATTATATGTAATATGTTATAACAATAATAATGTCATCAATACACATAATGTCTATTACATGTACATCATCAAAACTTTTGGCATTTTAGTAATATTATGCTCCATTAACACATTAATGTTGTGATGGATTTGTAAAACACGTTATATTACCTGATTTATAGACTTCATTGACTTCATAATGGCTATGAAATATGATGTGCCTATTTTTGTTTTATTATAAGTTAAAGTAATCTACTGTTGCTATCAAACAGCCAGTGTGAGTAAAAGTGATGAATGTATCTTTTTGTAAAAGTCTTAAGCCCCCCTGAAAATTAGAAAATCATTGTTGTTTGATGCTGTTGCACACATATTGTTTACATTGTGACCGGTCTAACTAGGGAGTACCAATATGGCGGCCGGTGGCTTCACTTCAACTGGCAAAATGCAATCCACTGAATAAATGTGGGCAGTCGTGGGTGAGCGGTTAGGGTGTCAGACTTGGATC
>NW_015150920.1:590471-591513 GCF_000732505.1 Cyprinodon variegatus | reverse complement strand
TTTTTCACTTTTTTCACTTTTTCACTTTTTTCACTTCACTTCAAATAGAGATCAGTGGAGTTGCAGATGTAGTGCCCCCTAGTGGCTACAAGTTGCACAGTGCTGCTTTAACCCTTAAACTTTCTTGTAAACCTCCAACCTGCATTCTACTGATGAAAAAGGTCAACTGGTGGGTGACCAGGCAGTTAAAGGGTTAAGCAAAATGTTTTGATGGTTTTCATGACTCCTTAAAAATCTGCTGAAATTGTTGTTAAATGTTGTTAAATCTTAGGACTTGGACCTTTTCATTTGCGACTTGGAAGTTTTTGTACTCTGCGTATCGCTGGTGGCCATCAAAGTCTTCCAAGTTGATCCTCACTGAATAATTCCCTGCAAAATGAAAGATAAGTTCAGTTCCCAAACACTTCTAACTGGGTCCCCTTTTTAATTTCCAAGAAACTTTTGCACCCCCACTGCACCACCAGTCAATCCACAACCTTATCAACAGTCACATAAAGAAAGGTCAGCTGCACTAAATGACATATAGAAATAGAATAAACTTCTAATTTTAAAGAGTAATTTTTTTAGGTTTAACTATTTATTTTAGAATTCAACATTGCTTTTAATTAAATAATTAAATAATAATTAAACTACGTACCACCTGCCCCCGTTTTTGGCATTTACTTAATCATATTTAGTTACTTTAACACGATTGTTTCATGTTTGCAGGGTAGGAAATAAAACAATTGTGTTAAAGTAACTAAATATGATTATATGATGGAGTATTAGGGCCAGGCTAGAGATTTTTTTTTCTTCTATTTCGAGAATAAAGTAACACTACAGAATAAAGTTGTAAAATTATGAGAATAAAGTCGTAACATTACGAGAATAAAGTTGTAAAATTATGAAAATAAAGTCGTAAAATTATGAGAATAAAGTCGTAACATTACGAGAATAAAGTTGTAAAATTATGAAAATAAAGTCGTAAAATTATGAGAATAAAGTCGTAACATTACGAGAATAAAGTTGTAAAATTATGAAAATAAAGTCGTAAAATTATGAG
>NW_015150920.1:583792-589133 GCF_000732505.1 Cyprinodon variegatus | reverse complement strand
CTAGTAGCTCCTATTGATTTTGCTTGTAAAGCGGGGAGAATGGAGCTAGGCTTACCGCACCGTGATGTCACTGCTGGAAGATGTCAGGACTCAGTGAATTGCAATTTTTTTTATTGTAACGCTAAATTCATTAAATCACCGCAAATGCATTAGTTTTAGGTATAGATAATGATCCATTGATTATTTCTTGCTGATCGGACTTTTCCTTTAAGTTGATGACCCCTTCTAGGTTGCCCCTACTGTGTACTTGCGCCCCTGCAACTCTGCAGGGATTAAACGATCCAACAACTGAAATGTTCTGCAAAGCACAACTTGATGCTTCTTTTCTTGGCAGCACAAAAACAAAAAAAAATCTAAATGCAACTTTTCACAGAAGCCGTGCACCTAGAACACCGTTGCCATGCTTTAGTTTAAAGTCTTTGTGTCCTCCCTGACATTTGCTTTGCTTGTTGTTTTTGCTGGCTTATCTAAAAAAAGGGGGAAACCATATTGACCTTGTGTTGTGAGAAGATGCAGGTTGTCATTTCCGAGCCAAAATTCTGCATTCAAATCTCCAAAGCCATCTTTGTAGTCTGTCCATGACCTGATGGATTGATGATGAGGGGATTTTTTTTTTAGCATAGATGATTTTTTTTTCTGAAATTTTGCTTATCATACAGTACGCTGCCGACACACCTGTTAAACGACTCTGTGCCGTTGATCCGCCTCTGCAGGACAGTCCAGCCTCCTCCATCAGTCATATCACAGTAGACTTTAACCGTTGAAGGGCTCCCACTGGGCTTGATCCGATACAGCGCGCTGGATTTGAAGCCAGAACCATAGACCTGGGAGCAGTCTGATACACAGAGTTACACAAGCCTAGATTCATCTGGATTTCTCTTGACATATAAGCAAATGCATATTTATTCAGAGTTTCACAAGCTTCCCTCAGGATGAGAAGCACCTGTGTACTGGGTGTCCTGGACCTGGTCGGACCTGGGTCGGGTGATGTCATTCTGTTGGTTCATCAGGAGTAATCTGCGTAGGAGGAGCTCCTGTTTCTGAAGCTGTCTCTTCAGAAGCTGCTCCCTCTCCTGCAGGCGAGCCAGATCCCCACTGCAGCCATCCGATGCCTACACCCACACATACGCACAACCGGGGGGATTTACCATCAGGCAAAACTAGGAAGTCCCAAGTTTTTTCTGGGGGCCCATAAAACTCATTTTACATGTATGGTTAATGCAGCTTTTACTTATTTGTGCACATAAGTTATATTGTTAATAAAAATCCTTTCATTAAAATGTCATCAAAATGGCCCCCACCTTCAGTGTCCACCACATTGGATCAGTCCATTTGCTGTGCATGTGCAGAAAGGTCCAAACAGACAGCAGCAAACAATTAGAAAACAAACGATGCGGAGAGCAATGTTGCCAACTTAGCGTTTCTGTCGCTACATTCAGCAACTTTTCAGACCTCTCTAGTACTTTTCCTTTAAAAAGCGCCTTGTGTCAGATCTAGCGATTTTTTTCTGCTACTGGAAACTTTGGTAACAACATATAAAAGTAGCTAACTCTGCTCTCCAGAGCAAGTAGATTGGTAACCCCGCCTCCTGCTCTCCTCTATCTTGTCTGCTGTCATGATTCATGTAGCTATTATTTCATCCAAATGAAAAATGGAGAACAGATAAGCAGATCATGGCTTGTCTACAGTGAAATAAAGGACTGGGTCATTTACTTTTGCTGTCACCTTTTTGGAAACAATGGAAGGAGTAATCAGCTTACAGAGAATTGGCTTAGTGAGGGACAAAACATAGAACAAATCATGTATGTCTATTCTATTAAATTTCTCTATCTGTATAATGAGTCTAATTTATGTGTTGTCTTCTCAATTCAGAGGCCCCCTGCCTGCCTTTGCCTAGGGCCCAGAATTTCCCCCCTGCGTACAACAGTTTATTCGGAAATGTTCATGTCTATGGCTCTAATAAATGGGACATTCCATGTTTCAAGTTACAAAGTTACAACTTTGAAGTATTGCAAGTATAAATCTTCAATCTACCAGTTGAAATCTGCACACTTCAAAAACAATCTATGATAGGTAATAAAAATTCTTAAATTCAGTGCATTTAGCCTTCATTTGAGCAGGTAAATAGGACTATTTGCCAATAAGTTTTTTTACTCTTGAAATAAGATAATTTTATAAAATGCACTTGAACTACTGATGATGCAGTTGCTTTCTCTTATTTTAAATGCCAATTGTCTTGATCCATTGGCGAAGTGTCTCACTTTTCTCCTCAATTCAAGAAAAAATTGATTGATTTTAAGGAAAAAATACTAATTGAGATTTCATTTTTTTGCAGTGCAAACCCTTTTGTTGTTGGTGATGCACCAGAAAGTTGTTTCCCACAACAAGAAGAAGATGAACTAGAACCATCCATCAAATGGTATAGCATTTGCTGAAACGACATAAGCAGTATAACTTTTGTTCTGTTTAGTCTTCTTTGTGTTTAACACCAGGTGATCAACAACTATCAGGTGCATTACCACCACAAACTGTTAAGGATTTAACAGCTTCTCCAGGGATGCTACATTTTAACATGTAGTTGTTATCTTTAATTAGTACCAGTGTTGCGTTGATACCATTTTTTGGCCCGGTTCTTCATTCCTTGGTTTTTTGTTTTCGGCGGTTCCGATACCATCTGTTTGGAAAGAAGGAAAAGGAAAAAGACTAATACAAAGAACTTTTTACTGCTTACCTGGAATGGGTGACAATAGTTGAATAAACTTTTGGCTCTCAAAATGGTATCTGTGCCCTATTTGTTGGTAATCGCCGATTGTATTATGAAATCTAGGCAGGATCGGGATGAGCCGGTAATAAAGATGACACACAGATACACACACACTGTGACTGCGAGAGTAAAATGTGTTGTTTTATTCTGCCACAGAACACAGCAAAGCAAGCACATCAATCAAGCCACGGTGCTGAATACATATTATATTGTCCCCCTTACCGTGACACAAGGGATCGGAGAGCCAGTCGACCCTGGCAGGGCAGCAACACGCGCAGCTAGGCGTTCGTATGCAACCCTAGCAGACTCTGCCAGTGCCAACCACCACCCGGCATTTATGCCAAACTTCAAAGGAAAATCTTTCGCCCAATCAGGAAAATGATGGCTCCCTCTCACGCCTGGAGCGCATGATTACAGAAACCAAAATATGTTTCCGGCATCCCCCTGAACCCACCCAGGGCTCGTGGACCGCCAAAACAGAAAAACAAGTTACGTTATGCTCAGAGCATGGCACTGAGAGCTTGTGAGTACAAAAACAAATTACATCATGCTCTCAAGGAAACAGAAGTTAGATAATGAGAGTGCTTAGGTAATAGGAGTGCTTCATTTGTGATACAAAACTTGTACGATTGTCAACGAACATAAAATATAAAGCCCATATATATCACCGTTACCATCATTTTAGTGCTGGATCGGAGCCCCACCTGATACTGGTATCGGTGCAACACTTATTAGGACTCAGAAATGTGTGCTTTGCTTTGTCACCCATCCTAGTAGATTTGTGTCTCATACTCAAAATTTTTAATTAATATTCGTAAAGTTATGAATTTTAGTATTTAATTTGTGATTTGTTCTTGTAAATCTATGATTTTTACTAGTAAATGATGATTTGTATTGATGAATATGTGATTTTTTCCCGTCATTCACCTTGTGCATATGTAATCTGTATTGGTACATCCAGCCTTCATTAAAGCTCTCTCTAACCGTGCGTATAGCGTACAAAGCTGGTAGAGACGAAACACAAGCAGCTTTAACTGCAGTTTAAGCTCCAGCATACAATAAACAGGACATTTCAGAGATATTTATGGTTTTAATATTAAAAAAAAACCACTGAAGTATACTGATTTTAAAAAATATAAGCAAAGATAAATGGTTATTTAAATTTATTTACCTTCAAAGACTGGGTGCAAATCGACAGTATAATGACTCCAATGAGAAGGGCCATGGTACGGCTACTTATCCGCTTTATATGGAAAAACTGTTGCACATCAAGGCAGAAATCCAGTAAAGATAACTGACACTTCAAAGAGTTTGATTCTGTCTGATTCTTGCTCTACCAGTGAGTCAAAACAAAGGCACAGCAGAGGAGGAGAATCTGAGAAATTCCTGATTCTCTATGGTGATAAAATTCACCAAATGTTCTGGGAGTGTTCAGAACAGATGTTTCCTACCTTTAATAAAAACTTATAATCTCTAATGCTAACCTTATTACATAATGAAGTCGTATTTATTATAGTCAACCGATATTTAGAGTTAATGGAGCCTAATGAGATGCAGCTCGTTGTCTTTTCACTATTCTAGTGTTTCAGACTCGCTCCCTCTCTGCATCTTCATGCCCACCATGCTCCTATCTACCATCCTCTGCGAGTGTCATTAAAACACTCCAGTAGCATGTTACTGATTAGCTGCATTGTGGTATTCGAAGTAGTTGTTTGGAGTGGCTAAAATCTTAGGGAAGGTCAGGCTCTGTAGGAGGAGGGAGAGAAGAATGAGTATCTTTTTTTTCTATTATTTGGTTTCATAATCATTCTGTGACTGAACACAGACAGAAATCTGCTTTTCATCCTGTAAATAGTTTCCACATTTGGTCAAATTGTGATACGTCTCAGTATGATTGTAAGGATTTTATTTGATAAAGAAAAAAGACAAAGTAGAGCAAATAAAAATTATCCTCTTACATTTTCTACACATTTTTATAATAAAATTGGCAAAGGTGTTTTGTGAATCTGTCAGTACTCTTCAGGACCTGTTTTTCACATTTAGATCAGGTTGAGAATGATCATCTTTAAAGTCGTAGGGAAACGGCAACCGAAAAAAGATCAGAGGGGGAATCTATCAATGAGATTTGAAAAGAATGTAATGCATAAAACTTTAAAGTCGTAGGGAAACTGCTGTTCAAATCGTTGCATTTCAGAATTCTCCTGAATGGTGCCCGACTTTACATGAGTGGATAAAGTGAATGTGATTGGTCGTTTTTTAAGGGGTGGGATTGTTGTGGCAGAAGGTTCGCAAGCAAGTTTGGTTGCGGCTGGTGTCTCAGAAGCATCTTGCTAACCAGTTAGCAACTTAGTGCTAGTAGGATCCCAATGGGAAATTCCATTGGGACCAAGTAGCACTAAATTGGTGATTTGGACAGCGGAAACATGCAAGAGGAGGGGAGTTTAGTGTCGGAGGTCATGGAGAGTTCCGTATATCAATGGTCATCTGTCAATCCAATTTTTGGTCATAGCATCTTGATTCATATGTCACAGCTAATATACGCAACAGTTGAAATAAGAAATAAGATACATGTCCTTT
>NW_015150920.1:580566-583633 GCF_000732505.1 Cyprinodon variegatus | reverse complement strand
AAAGGACATGTATCTTATTTCTTATTTCAACTGTTGCGTATATTAGCTGTGACATATGAATCAAGATGCTATGACCAAAAATTGGATTGACAGATGACCATTGATATACGGAACTCTCCATGACCTCCGACACTAAACTCCCCTCCTCTTGCATGTTTCCGCTGTCCAAATCACCAATTTAGTGCTACTTGGTCCCAATGGAATTTCCCATTGGGATCCTACTAGCACTAAGTTGCTAACTGGTTAGCAAGATATTTTAGAGAAACCGGCCACAATCAAACTTGCTTGCGAACCTTCCGCCACAACAATCCTGGCCCCTTGATAATCGACCAATCACATTCACTTTATGCACTCGAGTAAAGTCGGGCACCACTTGGGAGAATTCGGAAATGCTACGGTTAGAACTGCCGTTTCCCTACGAAATTAATAAATTAACTGGGGTAAAAATCCAAAAATCAAAGTACAAAAATACAAGGAACCACAAAACCAGAAACTTCAGGGGAAAATTCACGTGGGAAGACAGGAAAAGACAAAGAACCAGCACTGAGGAACTGCACAGGGAGAGTATATATAGGAGACAGAACAAAGACTAAACTAATGAGCTGATTGGGAGCAGGTGTGGATGGAAGGCAGCATAGAGCAGAGGTGGGCAACTTTAGTCCTTGAGTTAGTTTCATCCTTGATCCAACACACCTGAATCAAATGGTTGAATTACCTCCCCAGTATGCCATCAATTTCTCCCAAGTCCTTTTAATGATCTATTTATTTGATTCAAGTGTGTTAAGTCAAGAACACATCTAAAAGTTGCCGGATACCGGCCCTCCAGGACTGGAGTTACCCACCCCTGATTTAGAGGGAAGCCAAGGGGAAAGGAAACAAACACAAGGGGGGAACAGAGAGTAACTCAAGAACAAAACACTGCTAGAAAACAAATACAAATACACTAAAAATAAACTTAGAGGGCAGAACCCTGCCAGCGGAAGCTCATAGACGACCACTGCAGCAGCGTAGAAGCTTAGAGCGACCTTCCTCGGCAGATCAGACTGGCCTCCACTGTTTGGCTTTTGACAGCGAGCAAGACGGTGGGCTTCATGTTATCTTTTTATCCCATTTTATTTCTGTGATGGTGTGAATGTTACTGTTACCCATGTTTGCAGTGTTTTGTCTCTTATCTGTGCTATCTATTTTTCTTTGCAGCTCTTTAAAATTACTTAACACATTTGGATTGGAAGAGCTGAAAATTGATCTAAAAAAAAATCAATGAATATATATATATATATATATCAAATTAAGCTAATGGAAAGTAAAACAATTGTGCTTGAAAGTACAAATGAGTCCAACGGAACTAATAAAGTGACTGATATGAGCGTTTAACACCTTGGCAGTGGAGTTTTTCTGGAAACCTTGAGTACGAAACTTGGGTTACCCAAATGTTAGAGAGAGAGACCCTGCAGCTGGAAATAAAGCAACATAACTTTAGTCTTAGTTCCTTTTTATTGTCCATCAATGGCAGTTAGAGGGTAGGGGTTCAGTTTACAGAGGACAGATTAGCTTTTAATTTGACCATATTGTAGCAGAGATAACGTTTCAGCCTGTCTGCTATTTTATGAGAGGGTTAGTCATGCAGTAAACCAATAGCATTAGTGTTTGCTCAGCATCCTCTTGTGAGTTGATGTTTTCTCTGCAGAGGTCTGTTCAGTGATCCGCGATCCTACACAAAGAGACGTGCACTGAACTTAATACATTTCTTAAGTTTTAAATATCAAAGACAGCTACTGTAACTTAAAATCCAATGACTGTGAATAGGTTCCTGTTTGGACAATCAGAAAAACATCCCTACCTTTAGCACTTGCTGGTTTTCTGCGGGTGGAAACCTCAGGATCATCTGGCTGGACGTCATCAGTCTTCTTATAGTAATACGGTTGGTCAGGGGGGCCAAACCTCTACGTGTGATACACAACATTCAGCTGTAGCTATTTGGCTGCAGAATACAACCGTGCTCACATCACTGACTAAAGTACCTTGTCAGGACAAATGAAGCTAACTAAGAGAACCAGCGGAAGTCCAACAACGAAGACGTAGACACCCATGAGCCATGGACGCTGGTGGATGGACAGCATGATGCTCTCTAGGAAACTGAGCTGTAGATAGAATAATACCGTGTTTATTAAAAAAGAGTTTGCGCCATTCCTGATTTCTTATTTTTTTACATGTTTGTCACATCTATGCGTTTCAGAACATGAAATAAATGCCTATATTAGGGAAAGAAAACACAAAATGCAACCATAAAGTTAAGGTTTCTGTTTAAAACAGAAAAAAAAGGTATGGGTTGCATTGTTCCGCAGTTTATAGCACTGTTGCCTTGCAGCAAGACGGTTTGGGGTTCGATTCTTTGGCCAGGGTCTTTGTGCATGGAGTTTCTATGTTCTCCCTGTGGATTCGTGGGTTCTCTCTGGGTACTCGGCAGTTATGTGCATGGTTGTGCATCTCTGTGTTGCCCTGTGATAAACTGGTGACCTGTCCAGAGTGGACAACTCCTTTGCCCATAGACTACTGGAGAGAGGCACCGGCCAGTGGTTAATTAAACAGGAGAAGATGGATGGATGGCACTCCATCCTACATTAACCCCACATAAATTGAGTTCAGTGTATTGTATTTTTGCTTTGGCCTACTCTCTTCTCCATTTGGCCTATTTACAGTTTCCTTTCACTCAATTTGTTCATCTACTGTGATATTCAATGTGCTCATTCACATAGGGACAACATGCGTATCATTCACCTTTATTGTGCGGTGTAAATGTACCATAACAGTACTTCTTTCAGGATTAACCTTCATCTAGCTCTATTTGTCTTCCAAGCACTCCCACAGTATGATGCTGGCACCACCATGCTTCACAGTGTAGATGTTGTGTTCAGGTAAATGCATCAGTTAGACAGGATGTGGTACAGTGATCCGAAACCCATTTTATTAAGTTGCTATGTGCCACGAATGATTTCTTTCTTTCTTTTTCTCCTTCCTTCCTTCCTTCCTTCCTTCCTTCCTTCCTTCCTTCCTTCCTTCCTTCCTT
>NW_015150920.1:578107-580435 GCF_000732505.1 Cyprinodon variegatus | reverse complement strand
TGTTTTTTTTTTACATATAACAGAATTTATAATACATTTCAGTTCATGGTAATAACGGGACAAAATGTTTTTAAAAAAAAGTGGTAGTGGTATGTAAAGACATGCAAGGCACTGTGTCTGTTTGTGGTTTACATACAAAAAAAACTCTTACCTGCCCTGCTGCAGACACAGGGGCAACCAGCATTGTACCCAGCACCAGAGAAACTGACTGCATTGCTAAACAATAAAAACAAACAACAAACAAAACAGGCTGAAAAGAATTACTTCATAGCATAGATACAATAGCCCATGTACAGCAAACACAGAGATCTGATCTATCTGATCTGTCCTACAGAGGGATTCAGATGGACAGAAAAGCAGCATGCAGAATTAAAATATAAGAAGGTTCCAACATGGAAGAAGTTCATCTGTGATCAGAACAAACAGCAAAGGTTCACAACACATTTATTTTTACCTTTTTAAGCGGGAGAGTATCCACCGTCTCCTGAAGTCACTTCCTCATATCTTATAGACTTGTGCTGTCGGACTTTGACCAGAGGCCATTTGCTAACATGAGAGCAGTTACAGAGTGACCACATTACACGATTATCACTATCATTAACACACACACAGCCTTTTTTTACAGCTGAGAAGGAATCATTTATACTAATACTTAACAACAAAAAATAGTTTATATAGGATGTCATTATTAGGATTTATACAATGGATTGTTACTTAAAACAGATTGACAAAAAAAGAAGTCGCCTTGTGGGATTTAAGCTCAAAGCATTATGGGATTTTGTTCCCAATATATCATCTAACTTCATCGGTTCAAGTTGTATGTGAAGTTTATCTTTGCAATGTAGATGTTGATGGCTCTGAAACTTTTACACATTTCATCTGAAACCTCAAACATCACCGTGCTTTATTCTGAATTAGTGTGATCCAGAATATTAAAGATGATCATTGAGAGGAAGGCTTAAAGTCGTAGGGAAGCTGCCGTTCCAACCGTTGGATTTTGAAATTTTTTAACTTTTGGGACAATATGATCTGATAAAAGTACATTTATATACGTGTTTAAGCCAGAATGATTTGACATTTAAATATGATTTCCCTACGACTTTAAAGGTCAAATCTACAACTTTAACATCAAAATAACCAATTTACATCTACAAAACATTCAGAGCTGTGGTTTTAGAACGTACAAACTCAGAGGGAGAGAATATAAATGCTTTCCAATACCTTTGGGATCTTTATTTGCAAATAAAACTGTTAGAAACTATTTATACTTTTCCTTCCACTGTACAGTTATGCAAAAACCATGTTGGTCTGTCGCAAAAATCTCAAGAAAACACATTAGAGTGTTTTAGATCTAGAAAATGTAAAGAATTACAAATAATTTTACCAAACGGCTTATATTGAGATACAGAACAAGTTATCAAAAAGAAAAATAAGTATTTTTTGAGTGAAATATTTGTGACGGTTGTGTGAAAGGAGTTTTCAGAGACGAATGTTGATTTCACTTCGCACAAAATCACAGCCAGAGATGCTGTCTGCGCCATCAGGGTCTGACAGGAAGCCGCTGCCAGTGGTTGCCGTGGGGATGCTGTGTTCGAGGGAAGTCAGTCTCTTCTTCAGTCGAAGCTGCGAAGAGTTAAACTCACTCTGCAGGCGCGCCAAGGATGTCTGAAAAGAAGTTTTTTCCCAGTTATTGTCAGGATTCCAGCATTTTCTATGGAGAGAAATTTGTTTCAATATTTGTTAAAGGAAATAACATGTTTCAAAAAACGAAACGAAAAAACTTTATAAAACTTTGAGAGGTTGAGAGTAATTTATAAAATGAGCAAAAGAGCAAAAGTTCAACCAATATTTTTACAATTCGCTATTTTTCTCTGTTTTAATTTTGTTCATTTTCTTTATAAATCTAATTTTTTTCCAAATATTTTTATGATTTCATTTTTTTCTGTTTCTTCAGGAGACCAAGTTTAACACATTGCACTCTTTTCAAATTCTATTTGACAGATTTCCCACTCTACGCTTCTGGTTGGTCAATGAACGGACCATCTGCTTGGCCTCGTAGAGAGGCTGTTGCTAATGACCAAGCAGAGCAAGCTACTTTCTACACAGAGAACCAAAAACAGATCAGAGGGGGGAATCTGTCAATGAGATTTGAAAAGAATGTAATGCATAAAAGTCGTAGGGAAGCAGCTGTTCCAACTGTAGCATTTCCGAATTGTCCTTAGTAGTGCACAACTTTACGCGAGTAAATAAAGTGAATGTGATTGGTCGATTATCAAGCGGGCGGGATTGTTGTGGTTGCAAGTAAGTTTGCAAACAAGTTTGGTTTTG
>NW_015150920.1:552793-577414 GCF_000732505.1 Cyprinodon variegatus | reverse complement strand
TCTGACTGTTGATATATGATTTGCTGAATTTAGGTGTTCAGACTAAGACTAAATATGACTACGACCAAAAGATAATGGAAAAAAAAGTTTTTAAGACAGGATTTTTTTTTAAATAGACATTTTCTAACTTTGATCTCTAACGTTTGATAAAGAGTACATTTATATCCATGTTTAAGCCAGAAGGATTTGACATTTAAATATAACTTCCTTACAACTTTAAACAAATAACTACAATCGGAAAAAATATTTAAAAAAAAATAAAAATCTTTTTTTTTTTTTATGAAATGAAATTTTGAAAAAAATGACATTTTTATAGCGAAAATAAAATCTAGGAAAAATTTCTAATAAACATTGTCGTCATATTTCTTTTTTTTCCCCCATGTGGTCTGTGTTTTAAATAATGACCTGCAGACGATCCAGACTGGTTTCCAGCCTGTCCATCTTCTCCTCCAGATCTTCTCCGGCAGACACGTTCACCTCCTCCAAAAGCCCCTCCTTCTGAAGGATGTCCCTCCCCCGCTGCTCCAGCTGTGCCCTGGCGTGGGGAAAATCCTGCAGTGCCTCCATCAGGTCTTGCTTGGAAAGGCAGAACAGGTCAGAGTAGCCCAGGCTCCTTATGTTAGCGGTGCGTCTGTTCCCCATCTTGCTCCCGCTGATGTTCAGGATGCTGATTTCTCCAAAGCAGCTGCCTGAGGTCAGGACAGCGAACTGGGTGACTCCATCATCCCCCACCACTGCCAGGTGGCCCTCTTTAATGATGTACATCTCCTTACCCACATCCCCCTGGGTAAAGGCAGAGAACATGTAGCATAGAAAGACTTTTATAATTTGTCAGCTGATCATGCTTGGTGCAAAAATCCTTTGTTAGGTTTGAAAAGGACAAAAAAAAAACACTATCAAGACAAACGCTTGGTGTATATTGCTTTGCTTTAGCATAAAAGCCTGGAAAGATCGTTGTCCAGCTCTAAACTGTCAGGGTTCTTCTGTCTGCTTGGGTTTATTTTTAGTTTATTTTTATTCTGTGTCTATATAGTTTATTTCTAGCAGTGCTGAGTTCCTTAGTTACCCTCTGCTGGCCCCTTGTGCTTGTTTCCTTTCCCCTTGGCTTCCTTCTAGTTGGTCTATCCCACACCTGCTCCCAATCTGCTGATTAGCCTGTCTTGGTTCAGTCTACCAATATATGCACCACCTCTGCAGTCACTCAGAGCTGGTTTATTGTTAATTTCCTTCCTCATATCTGGCTCCCCACGTGAGTCTTCCCTGAAGTTTCTTATTTTTGGTTCTCAGTATTTTTGTATGTTGGATTTCAGCCTCAGTGTTCTCTCTAATTCTACAAGACTCCCCTCTGCCTCCTGATCTCTGCATGTGGGACCTCAAAAATTGAGATGTAATTAAACTGATTTCAGATAATAAAGTAAAAAATATTGGTGTTATTTTTCATCAGGACCTGTCATTTAAGTCCCATATCAAAGAGGTTTCTAGAATTTCCTTTTTTCATCTGCAGGATATTTTGCAAAAATTCTATTCAAAATCAGGAAGTCCACAAACTGTAGTTAAAAGCCTTCAGCTGATCCAAAATGCTGCAGCCAGAGTTCTGATGAAAATGAAAAAGAGATCATATCTCTCCTATCCTGGCTTCTCTTCATTTGTTTCCTTTTAGATCCAGAATAGAATTTAAAATCCTCCTTCCTACATGTAAAGCCTTAAATGGCCAAGCTCCATCTGATATCAGAGATCTGATTGTTCCTTATGTTCCTAACAGAGCACTTTGCTCTCAATCTGCAGGTTTACTAGTGGTTCCTAGAATTTCTAAAAGTAGAATGGGAGGCAGATCTTTTAGGCTACGTTCACACTGCAGGCCTTGATGCTCAATTCCATATTTTTTTTTTTTTGTGAAATACGATTTTTTTTTTTCTTTGCCGTTCACATTTCCAAATATTTGCAACTAATATGCGATCTCCTATGTGAACTGCATTCATACAGCTTAAGTGTCCCACATGCGCAGTAGAGGACGCAATGACATCACAGGCCAGCGTGATTCGTGTTTACGGAAGTAAACATGGATGGTAGTGTTGGAGCTCATCTAGCGATCTTTCCAAACCTTAAAACCTCAATCTTTTCAAGATGGTTAAAAATGAGCTGATGGCTACATCAACACAAACACACAAAGAGGAAGATATTGTTTTACATTGGCTATGCCACTGGAAGAATGGCTACGCTTTGATTGACAATATAACAAATTAAAAAAGGCAGCTGATTTTTAATGGTTTTATTTATGATCAGAAAAAAGTATTTTGCACTATTTTGAATGAAATTTAATCAAATTCTAAATTACAGCCCTATTTAATGAAACATTATCTTTTACTGTAACTTTGTTTGCATCCAACATAATGCTTGAATTCGAAAACAGCAACATTGTGGGATATAATTGGAAGAAGATGAGGGGTGATTATGTATGTTAAAAATTGGACTGCACTCAACTTAGAGGTCGAAATATAAAATGTTTCTGTTAAAATTTCTCTCTCTTCAGTAATGAATTTTACACTCATCTGTTTATTTTCCCCTCTGCCCTTCAGCAAAAACACATTTCGATAAGCAATTAAAGACACTACTTAGGTGCCATACTATAAATAATAAACCCATTAAAATAATTGTAATGGGGGATTTTATTGTAAACTAGGACATGAAAGACCTTAACGATTGAATTGATACTCTAAATTGTTCTCCATATTGAGCAATCTACAAGAATAACAAGACAGTCAAAAACTGAAACAGACTCAGTATTCATTAATAAGCCAGAACAGATTATTAAATTCTATAACCTTCTGTTTGGTCTGTCAGATCATAATTTTGTAATATTTTCCCGAAAAAAAACAAACTCTTCTCTTGGGTCAAGAATGACTTGTTTAATTATCAGAATGCAGTTCTCTATGAAACGTCAAAAGTATCATAAGCCTTAATATCAATCTGCGATGACTTTTTCCAAGCACTAAGCTCACTTAGCTGATTGCAGAAACATTTATTTGGTGTTAGGCGCTTTTTTTGAAATAGGGATAGGTTCTGTGAAGTCTCATCTCTGTCATCATGCTTGCCTCAGCAGTCTGCTGTGTACTAATCCTAACTTCAGAGGACCTATCCTTAAACCTACTTTTAAAGTAATCCGTCAAATAATCTCTTAAAATGTTGCTTTTCATTCTTACCAACTACATGGAGAAGAAACAATTAAAAACAGACAAATGATAACCTGAAAAAGGATAAGTTATGATATAGGCCTATAATCCAACCCGTTCTCCCTCCCTACTTGTCACCTAAAGGTTCACATACTGACGCGACGAGGATATCCCTTTCATCAGTAACTGATGCGCAGGGTTCATGAGACAGGCTGTAGCAGGAACTTACAACATTTTTTCCATCAGCTGTGAAATAAAAACTCACAACTGACTCACTAACCGCTCCCTAACTCTAACCATGACCTTAAAGAAACAGTATTACACATTTTACCATACACTGCTAAAGCTACCAAAGTAACCTTGGTTAAACGTAAATTTTTTTGTTTAAGGTCGCATGATACAATATCCGTTGCTTGTCATTTACCCTGCGCAGCAAATACTGATGAGGGGGGTGTGGTTTAAATATCTCAGATATTGTCACAGGAGATGCAGTCATACACTCCTGCTATAAGTAAACTTTTTTTCAGGAAACCTAAACTCGGGTTAGCACCTATAATTAATAAAAAAGAACCACAAATCTGGAAAAGTAGAACATCTATCTTTAACTATTAATATAGGCAGAAAATTATCAGCTACAAGAGTTTATATATTTAAAGAGTAAAGTTACTCTTAAATCCTTTCTTTGAACAAAATATTAATCAAAGTTTGATTTCTGGATTGCATTTTTTTTTATAGATTTTCAATTTTTTTTTTTATTTCTTTGCCTCAACGAGATGAGAATAATTTATTCCATACGTAAATAAGACCCTGCTGTTATACAATATTTGTATTGTTTTAGTGAATAAGTTTCTGTTCTGCTGTTTATGTGGTGAACATGTTGATGACCAGAAGTAAGTCTAACGATACCAACCAGCAGTAACCAACAGTTTTCATGTGTCTTGCCTCTTCTTTAAACCATTGTAATTTAACCGCTAGATGTCTTTAATTCTTTCAAGACCAACAAATAAATCATATCTGAAGCACCATCAAAAGAAACAAACCTTCCTGCAGATGTAGTCACCAGGGCTGAAAACCTGGGGGCGAAGTTTTAACACCAACTCCACGAGGAGACCTGCCTCACAGTCCTGGAATATACGCACCTAGATCCACGCACATTCACAGAAAGTCAAGTGCACAAGACATGAACACAGGTTTAAACCACAAGAACGATCAGCTATTAGAGCAGAATAGATATGCTGCTACTAATACCCCATTTACACTACCCTTGAAAAACCGTGCTGAGACCAGTCAGAGCTCAGTAACTGAGATAACTTATCGTGTGTAAATGGAAAGCAAACTCAACTGAACCGAGTTAGACACAACCGGACTGCACTAACTACAGACCAGCTCCAGAGGTGGGCTCGGCTCGGTTTTTCCCTGGCTCGGTTCTCTGATAACAAGAGCGCATGAGCAGAACGCGTCCGTCTGGCTCTGTCTGGCTGCACATCCCGATTCACACTCCATTCCAGTAGTTGGCGGTAATGCCCCTCCGGAAGTTGCTAGCCAACCAACACAAAACAGAAGAAGAAGAACAACTAAGTTAAGCTGACTTTCTAAAGTAAATCCACGAAAGGTTGCCGTCTTCGCCTGACCCTCCGCAAACACCGGCTTACAGCAATAATTATCAAGCATAACATTCTGAATGTGACGGGCGCCGCCATTTTGATTTGCTTGATTCTCTCCTTCTTCGTCTTCTTCTTCTTGTGTTTTATGGCGGTTGGCAAACAACTTTTGGTGCATTACCGCCACCAACTGCTTGATTTCCTCCTTCAATACTGGCAGTAATACCGCAGAACCTTACTAGGAGGCGAGGAGTCAAGGAACTGAGATAGCGTGATGTGTAAAAAGTCGTCAGAACCAAGCTCGGCCTGGTTAACTGATCCGAGATCGGACCGGTCTCGACATGGATCGGTTTTTCAAGGGTAGTGTAAATTGGGTACATATATCCAAAACATTAAAAAGCTAAAATATCCGTGGAGGTTCTGGGTGTTTTACCTTCTTCAGTGTGTCTAGATGAACGTTAATAGCAATTTCTGCCCGCAGTTTATTGGGCAAGCTCCTCAGGACTTCTTGTTCGTCTATCGTCTTCTGATTAGTCCAGAGATAGTCAAACCAGCGAATGACTCGCTGCTCCAGGACCTTGCTGACATGTCTAAAGTGCATATAGTGTTTGAGGGCATCTACGCGGGTTTGAAAGCCTGCTCGAGTTGCATTCATATTGGATATCATGGCTCCAACGTTGCCAACAATAGAGGCAAAAATCAGAACCCCGACCTGGGACAGAAACACCAACAGGCAGGTTTGGAGTAGAGATTCATGCAGTGGAAGTCATGTTTTATGAGTCATAGTCTTACCAGAAAGTCAAATATCAAGAACAGATATTCCTCATCTCTGACAGGAGGAGGAGTCTCGCCAATAGTGGTGAGTGTCAGAGTCGACCAGTACAGGCAGTATATGTAGCTTCTGGTCAGGGAACCAAACTCAGGGTCAGAAGCGTTGGGATAAACCCATGAGTCAGAGCCTAGACCCAGAACTTTGGAGAAACTGTAGTAACCACAGGCGTTCCAGTGGATGATAACCAGGATGTACAGAACTAGCTTGCAGATACGGAACATGTTTGGATAGCTCGTCCGAGTCTCTGTTCGTTCGAAGAACTCGAACAGCCGCGGCAGCCGCAGGAGACGGTTAAATCGCAGAAGAGGGGTGTAGCTCATTCCAGCTATGAGGTACAGGAGGTCCGTAGGGAGGATGGAGCAGATGTCCAGCGTACACTGCAATGTTCGGATGTAGCTTTCTCTCAGACGACGGACGTCTTTTACCAACAATCCTTGATCCAAGAAACCTTCACTCAGCAAGCATAAAAAAAGCAATGCCCAAAATAAGGCATTAGGAAAAAATTGTGTCAATAAAAAAGCTAAACTAAATATGGCTTTCTATTTTGACAAAAAGATTATTGGCTTTATTTATATCAGGATACAAAAGGCTAGCTGGTTCCTGCTATCCAGAGACTTTGAAAGAGAGGTGGGATTTTAGTGCTGGTGTAGGTGCCGGATCTGTTTGGGGGGTCAGATCTGCTCGGGGCCCTTCTTATGACAGCATCATATGGCAACTCCACTTGGACAAAATGTATTGAACCCGTTTCTTAAGAATCTAATCCCCATGATCTTCATCAAAAGTCTGACAAATTGTGGAGGATCTGGAACCCACTGCAATCTTTCTTACAGAAAATGTAATTTTTTTTTTGTATTTTTTTAAATAATTTTCCCTTCTCTTTTTTACATTCAGTATATTATTCATTTGGCTGTCCAACGGTTTCAACTATGGTGAACCATGACTGGGAATGTCTGTTTGTATTTTGTGTGTGTAAGCTGTATGTAGTTTTTTTTTTTTTTTTTTTATGCGGACACTGCAATGCTCCTTGTTGTTTTAGGGTGGGTTGTTTCTGTTAACTTTTGTTAATGTTGACATAAAGTTGTGAAAATCAATAAAAAAAGACAAAGAATCTAATCTATTTTGGAGTTTGAACATAATTACCTTTATTTGCTACTATTTAACAGAAAACAATCATTGTTAGTCTTGAACTTGTGCTGGGTTCTAAGAAAGACTAAGCCCTGCCATTTAACAAGATTACACAAGAAGTCTCAGCTTATTTTTATTCTTTTATTAAGATCTTAGGGCAGGAAGGTCAAATGTAACATATTAAAAAAATGACTTTCGTAGAGATTTTAGACAATGAAAACTGTTATTCTACTTGTAGAAAACAAACGGTTGTTGTTGATACAAATTCAAAAATAGTGTAGCTTAATGTGGCTAACTGACCGAGCTAAAAGAGGCTAACCTGTTAGCTACTGAGCACAGCTAGCTACAGCGCTAATTAGATCTCCCCCTTTATATCATGGTCTAATATTTATTTTGTTCACCAGAAACGGGTTATTTCAGTTTTGTTATTGATCAGTTAAAACTTCATTGGTCGTTAGACACGCTAATGGACGCTGCATGATGTTATTATCATTGTCTGGGCAACCACTATGTTTTACATCATGTAGCAACGTTCAGCCAATCATGTAGTGTAACATTACTGGCATGCACAGGACCCGAGCAGATCTGGTACACACCAGCATTCAGGACACCGGCAGCAGAAATAGCTGATCACTTATATGAGCTTAATGTTCACTTCGTCTGACCTTATTCAACTGTTTTTTCCCCCTCCCTAGCGCATTTACTTGGTTAAAACTTTTTTGAAAGAGTCAAAATCCAATCCATGTAAGCATAGAACCGTTTTGGCAAAATCTAAGTTAATTTAAATTTGCTGTTTTTCTTCTAATGCAATACTTCAAAAGGCACATAACACATCTTTGATTGATGCATGCCTATTGAGTACCTGTATGAAGACGAACAGCTATATCCAGGACGTAGACTCCGTCACAGATGTAGTCCAGCACCAGCCATACCTGAATACTTTTCATCTGAAGCTCGTCAAAACAGGCCCTTCAGTAAAACAGGAAGAAAAAACAATATACAGTATAAATCATTGCAATCAACAAGAAATTACATAGGAATTCTGAAGCTTTTCAGCAAAGGTCCATTTTTCTGAGAGACGGTTGCTAAGGTTTTTTTTCAGTCTGTAAAAAATGTAACCTGGAAACTGAGAGTACGTGAACCTGGCCTATGTGCTCATCTTTGGTTTAGTTTCTCTGGTTCAGCAAACAGCTGCTCAATGTGAGCAAACAGAGTGCACTATTGTACAGTTTCACAAAAGATTCTTAATGGATCTAGAAATGAACAAATGCCAGAGATAGATATTCAGTTGTCAATCAATGGTGAGCCAAGTACACCGGATTATAAGTGGAGAGATGTAGATGAAGTTAGGTTTTCATGGATACATCAAAGTATTGGCTTGCGTTAAGGTATGGAAATGGAGAATGAGTGTTTTTCATCTTGATCTATGTGGACATTTCTCATTTAGATATGAGGTCTCAATTCAGGGAGAAAGGTTTATTGGAATTAATTCGGACAGTAAGACAAACCTCAACACAATTCCTGAGCAGTTCAAATTTTGACCCACAAAGACTTGGTTTCCTTTGTTTTAAAAGAAAGTTTTAAATAACCAGGAGATGTTTTTATTGTCTTGATCCATAAATACTTTTAGGGGGAATCTGGAATATTTTAACCCTTTTTTTTGTTTAGGGAATTGTTTACTCTGTCTCCCACCCTTTATTTTGGTTCCAATAAAAATATTCTGGGTTATGGGTGTTCATGAGCTTAGATGCCTGTTGATGCATATTCCACACATACCAACCAACATGATCATACAGGCCCATGTTCATATACAGGAGGAATTTTGACATTTCTTAAACCACATCATTCACATCTTCTTGTGATTTGAAGTATTAAGATTCAATGACTGTAGAGCGATAACTGTATAGAGATGCATGATGTAACTCAAGTTTAAAGCTCCAGTCTAAAAACTGAATGCACCCACAACTTGCTTCAAGTGGTATCAAGTCATTAAAGTTTATCCTTAATTTATTCAGTTTATAAGTTTTCTGTCATTTGTACTATTTTTCCAAGGCTGCACTTTTAAAAGATGAAATTGTCCAGTGAGCTGTTTCCAAACTAAATTTATTTTAGTTTTACACTTGTGGAAACAAAATGCCAAATAAAATCTGTCTAAAGTCATAAAGTCTAAAATTAATGCATTTAGAATTTAGAGAAGCCTAACAGTCATGTTTTTGGACTGTGGGAAGAAGTCATGCAGAAAGACCCCGGGCCAGGAATCAAACGAGAAACCTTCTTGCTGCAAGGCAGCAGTGCCACCCACTGTTCCACTGAGCAGCCGGTTAAGCAAATCATTTAAGAAAACATTATTTGGCTAAATTATGCATTGTGAATTTGTCCAATTGCTCTGAATTATTAAAAAAGCTAACACATCCCGAATTCTTTAAGATTAACTTTGGTTTTCAAACACAAAATACATGCTAAACCGTGATACCATTGCATCATTTCATTTATTATGGTTTTCAACCATGTTTTTCCTTCTTCGTTGTACATAGTAGCTTAGTTTGGTTGAGTTTCACTTGTTTTTGAAATATGTTTGAAGTGGGGCTGGATGTGTTTGTCAATAATATTTTGAAGGGAAGTTTTGGTGAATTTATACTTTCCCGCTTTCATTTATTGTTCTTACACACAGCCAGTAGGATGTGTGTTCATAGCAAATAAATGACAGTGAATATTATCTGATTAAAATAACATATTAACCACCCCTACTGGGTTGGGCAATAAATAGAGTAAAGATGTAAAACACTGTAGGGCTGGTTATTCTCCTGCAGCAGTGTGTTGCAGTGAGCTTGTCACAGATATTTTTGATTTATGTCCAATATTGAAGCGTGGTCTGCTCTATGTTATTCCATGCCACAATGGAAGATTGACAATCACAACTAGCTGTGGGTCTAGATACAGCTGAGGCGATGGGGAAATGGGGGCAAGTTTGTGTGACAACGGAGGGATATGAGGGCAAAAAAGAGCGGGGATCCAGGTGGAAAAAGGGTCCCAGCGTTCTTTCTCACCTCGCTCTTCTAGCTGGTCCAAATTACGAATCGTTTTCCACAATGGCGGTCATACAAACAAAACAAGCTGGTAAGGTACCAAACAGGAAATAGGCATAGTGTAGATGTAGATTTGACCAATCAGAGGCCTCCTGTCTGTGGTCAGGTACAGTTTTGGAGAGGTGCCGCAGAATGTCTGCAGCACATTCACTGCGACACACACGAAGATGAGCTGGTTGCTGAGTATAAATCAGCCTTAAGCAAATGTTTACCCCTCCTAAGATGGCGGCGATCATTGCTAGGCTATCACTGAAATCGATGACATCACTGTGATGCTATAAATTCTTTAGCAAAAAGGCAGTTGTAATCCAGCTGACAACAACTATGAAGATGTTTGAATCACACAGTCATCTGCATATACTTTAAATTACAGACCTTGTATATACATCAAGAAAAAAACAGTTGTTGTCCACAGGAAAACTGAAAAATTAAGAGTCTTGTATGTGAAGCTCTGTGCAGAAAATTACAAGTGGACACCATGTGACAGAGGTATTTTTTTATTTTTTTTTTATAAAAGGTTAAGCCATCGTTTCAAAGAAAGAGATATAGATTCAACTAAAGTGAAAGATATGGGAGGTGATTTAACTATATTTATTACAATGCATTTTGTTGTAGTGTAGTAAAAAGTTTCCTACCTTACAACTAATAGTGTGAAGTTATAAAAAACTGCCACCCCAATCACTATCAGCCAATTGTAGTAGGCATCATCAGATGGGGATAAAACCACAATTCTCCACTTCCTCTTCCTCCTGAGGGAAAGAGTCAGAATCACAGACTGAATCAAATCAAGGTTAAGACATTTAGAGAAACCTTAAACTGGACCAGCATTGGTCTTTTACGTGCGCCTGGAGCGTCGGATTTCATTCTCTGTCTCAGAACCTGTGTGGCTCTGGCTGAATCTGCTGGGCGGCCCCTGCATGTCCATGTTGGCAGGGCCCCTGAAGCGCTCCAAAAAGGAATCGGGCCGCTCTGTCTCCTCAGCCAGACTCTTATGAGCCCATTCTCTCAGAGTCATCACCATACCCACTATCCTGCAGGCAGCAAGACACAGAATCCAGGAATTTACCTTAAATAGCTTTAGATCAATGTCATTTATCTTCTGGACTGTTGACTGTTGGTAATGAAACAATTACTATTTTAATGCTGCACCTGCTACTTACATCAGAGAATGAGCTGACATGCAAAGATGAATACAAGATCACATTGCATTGCTGAATATTCAAATTATTGACTCTAGCCATACCTGGATAGCGCCCCTCGGCCTCGAAAGGAGCTCTGGGAATTCCTTTCAATGGCTGCCATTCTCTGCAGCTCTGAGGAAGTATCATCACATATCGATTGCCCTCTGTTAATGCAGAGACACAAAAAAAGAAATAACCCTAAAGTACCAATAAATCTAAGACATGCATTTCCCACTGAATGCAGCTTGTTTCTGTTTTAGGATGAAAACTGCAGCTTTAAACTGATTTTTCAAATAATCCTCAAAATGCAGTGAGGAAAAATGTCCCTTCAAATTGTCCTGTGTGCCTATAGAACTGGTTTCAGCTGTTTGGTTCCCTTGGTTAAAGCACAAGTTTAAGGTTGTTTGCTTTACTTTTGCAATTCAGCTCTCAGCCTCTTGGTGTCCTTGGTTGGCCTCAGTTCTAACCTCTTATCCTCCACCTTTTTCTAATTTCTATTTTGCTAAGTATCACGAGTCATTCCTTGCATTATATTATTTACTCCCTAGTTTCTATAGTTTTAGTGCAATGAATGGACTACTGCAGAATTCAGATAGTTTATTTAAAACATCTGACATTGACATGACTAAAAGACATTTCTTCATATCCTGTACAATGAACAATTTAACTCCAGATGCCAAGAACAGGGAAAACATACTGGCTAAAGTTGATAATAGTTTGATTTGCTACTATGAAATTAGACTTTTAGCAATTTGGTTTGAAAAGGAAATCAGCAGAGAGGAAATCATTATTCCAAACCAAATGGGAAGGAAAGTAACTTGAAAAGGCATCAAGGGTCAAAGAGCTTAAGTTTTTTAGAAATACCCTGTTAACTAAGGGGATGTTTTGGGACATAAGAATTTCTAATTCTTGAAAAGGTAAAACGGAAGTACACAGGTCTAAGAATATTGGGTCTAATGCAACAACATTTCTTTCTTGTCGTTAATCTTTCTTACTTTTTCTCCCACCGAGCTTTTACCAACGCAGCACATTAGATTCAACAAACGTTCTTACCTCCAGTAAATGATCATGTCATGATCTTGGTGCTTATGACTGGTCTGGTTACTCATTTCATTCACCTGTCTAGCTCAGCCCAGTTTCTCATTACCGTTCACCTATTCCATCTGCTCCAGGCTGTATTTCACCTGTCTTCTTCCAGTAATCAGTGCCAGATTATTCGAGTCCTTGGTGAGAGTCTTCTAAAGTATCTAAAGTACCTGGCACCTTCCTGGATTACCCTTCGGATTTCTGATCTTCTGGCGCTGACTTCCAAGCATGTTCTCGACATCGGCTTTGGCTTCGCACTCTGGATTATTCTGCTTTACTTCATTTGTTCGGTTCGGATCTCCTGCCTGTTCTACGGCCTCCGGGACATCAGCATCTGGGATTCTCTGAGCGGCTCCTGCTCCGTCTTGTTGGCAGCCAACCGGCTGGGATCTACCTCATCCTCTGGGCACGGACTGAACTTTAAGACCAGGTTAGTGACTCACACGTTCATAATCATCCTCTGTCAGATTGACGTGGTCACTAACCTATGTTCACTTCCTGCAGAGGTTCCTGCCTTAGCACCCTCTTTTTTCACTGCAGATCCATTTTTCTTAAGAAATGTTTTTTGAGATATCAAACTGTCTGCTTCAAAAAGAGGATCTTCTCTTCTGAGCCTTGACAGATCGTGGATGAATGTCTTAAACATGATGCTCTCCACCTTCCAGAAAAAACGTAAATCTGCTTGGAGGTGTTCATTCACAGAAATTGTGTTAAAGATTAAGAATAGACTTTGGAAGATTGAACTGTCCGTCTGTTCTTTGTTCGAGATGTTATTTGAACTTCAGCTTGATCTCACATAGAACTCACTGACTATTTTTTCTTTGGATGAAATTAAAACTAATTAAACCAGAGTCCCTGGGATACCGACATGCCAAGTGCAGGAGAATTTGCAGGAGATAGAATTTATAATTACAGAGTTGCATAATAAATAATGTTGCAGCCAAATAAAACGGAAAATTGCTGCCAAGTTGAACAAAAGTGGTCATCTTGTAAAAAACTAGGTTTGGATACCAGCTGACTGATGGAACAAGACTCCTATGTCAGTCTGGATGTGGGATGTTGTGTGGGGTCTGGAGGGTCTCATAGATTACATGGCATCATGAGGAAAAGTACCCTAATGCTCAGGTACAACAGTGACTTGAAGACATCAGCTTTTAGTATAGGCCATTACAATGCCAGAGGGTAAAAGGTGTGTGCAAGGCAGCCTACTTACCATCTCCATCAAATACTAAGCAAATATATTTAAACATCTTTGTCTATTTGCTTTCTAAAGAAACATCCTTATATCTCCTATGTAAATAGTCTTTGTTTCTAGAATTGCACTGCTCAAGGTGGCTGAGAGTTGGCAGAGCTCTGTTAGTTTCGTTCTGGTATAATCTTTAAAAAACAATTAAAAAAAATTGGTTTATTCTTTTGTCGATCGGGTTGACTTTTTGGGGACGGTTTACTCCTCTGGTGATGGTGGCAGTTCAGTTAGAAGGCTCTTAATGGACTTCATGATGCATTACCGTTGGCATCCAGGTGGTTTCTTACAACCTTGTGCAGCCGATTAACTGAATAATACTTCAACTTCAACCCCAAATCCAAGATGTAAAAGAAGAAGAGTTAAAACGGACAAAACAGACTGCTGAGAAACAGACTGACTCCTCCCAAACTTTTCTTTCTGGACCCCCGTTTGGGTTTCCACAATGTTTTCCAGACCCCCTTCAAGATAGCGAAATAAAATAAACTGCTATCTCCTTTAGATCTCCAAATTGCCATAATGATATGTAACAAAATGACATATTATTGATTTAAAAAAGACAAATTCTTACAAAGGGTCATTTCTACCAGCTCCTCCTTCCCTGGTAACTGAACTGTTTTTTCACTGGTGAAGGAAAACCATTCCCCTCAGACTGATCATTAGATGGGTTTCATTTCAAACCGTGCTAACCCACACGTCGGAAAGGGACTAGGAAAATGAAGATCTTTGGCTGTGGGTCTGTGGAGGTGTGTGTCTACCTGCTAAGCGTGCTTTCAGCACAATCACTCTCCTCCTCTGTCCATGTTTTCACTGATAGCCTGTGAGAATCGTGCAGCGGACCGGTCATGCTGCAGAAAACAGGAGCAGAGAATGGTTCTTTTCATTTACATATGGTCTAAAAACCAAAACCTCAAACATGCAGCAGACAATAAGCAAAGATCCCCGACTTTAGTCAAAACAAAAGCAAAAGAAAGCTGCTGGTGTTATTCAAATAAAAAAAAGGCAATCAGACAATCACAAAACGAAGGTCATTCAGTGCGAGGTCACGCTGCTCCTGGCATCACCACAGAAACCACTTAGCAACAAGCTGATGGGCAGAAAATAAAAGAGATAAAACAGAGAAGTAACTAACCTGATTTATTGTGTGTCACCCAAACGTTGCTTAGTCAGGTCTCCAAATTAACTAGCATGTTCAGTTCAGTTATAATCCACCTTGTTTGGTGTGTTCAGCTTATTTCAAGCCTTTCGTCACAAAAAACATAATGGACAAACAAACACACAGAGGACAGCTGGAATAGATGAAGCAGCCAAATGTAACCAATAAAAGGGATGATCACATGGTGCACTCGAAAAGCATCATCTAAATTGTAAATGGTACGTATGTGTGTCTGTGGGTGTTCCTCTTTAACTACCAGGCTCATCTGAATTCAACAACCCTGATTGAAGTGGCCTCTGGGCTGCTGCTGTGTCTTCGTGTGCTCCACTGGTTACGGACTGAGAAATATATTTAGGACCACGTCTGCCTAGAAACATTGTTTCAGATAAAAGAAAATCTGTTTTTTATTTAACCAATTGGTAACTTTTAGCTGAGAAAGATTAGTGATTCACTGATTTCAGGAAAAGTCAAACATCTGGCTCCATCGAGGGCTCTTATACACTATTTTCCTTCATTTTTTATCAACTCTTATAGCTTTGACATAGTGTGTTGTTGGTATAGATGAAATGAGACAAATCGCTTTAATATTTTAATTATAGCATTACCGATACCATACAGTTACGAAGATATGAAGAACTGCATACTACTGTGATGTAAAATAATTGCCATCATGGCTTTGCCAAGCTGCTGCCTTCCTTTGTGAAGCAGGAAAAAGACTAATATAAAGTGAATCCAGTAGAACTTTTTATTGCCTACCTGGAATGGGTGACAATAGTTGAATAAACTTTTGGTATCAAAATGGTATCGGTGCCCCATTTGATGGTACTTGCCAATACCGATACCATCATTTTAGTGCTGGATCGGGGCCCTGCCCGATACTGTTATCGTTATCGGTGCAAGACTAAAAAACACTACAGTAAAATACTGATTCACTTTCACAAAAATTGTGTGTGAGGTCAGGGTTGAGTGTAGAGGAGCCAGTAGCTCAGTGGTAGCTGTGGACAGTCCACATTCAAGAGTTGGTAATCAATACATGTGTTTTTTAGAGGCCTCTGACTGGTCAAATCTACATCCTCTCTATACTGTGTGTATTTCCTGTTTGGTACCTTACCAGATTGTTTGTATGACCGCCTTTTCGGAAAGTGACTCGTGAAGATGGATCAGCTAGAAGAGCTAGGTGCGTGATGACGCTGGGACCCTTTTTCTACCTGGATCCCCGCTCTTTTTTCGCCTTAATGTCCCTCCGTTGTTGCGCAAACTGGCCCCCACTTCCTCACCGCCTCGGCCGTATTTAGACCCACAGCTAGTTCCTGATTGTCCCTCTTGCCTTATGGCGTGGAATAATATATCGCAGAGCACACTTCAATATTGGGCATAAATCAAAAATATCTCTGTCATACCTGCGACACACTGCTGGAGTATAAATAGCCCTTTAGGGTTAGGGATATACCGACAATGGTTTATGTTGGGGTAAATGTGATAAACAAAATGAATGAGCTTCATCTGGTCTGTTTGGCCTGATTGGCTGCGACTCCATCCTGGAGAGAAATATCAGCTGGGCTGTTGCCATTATCACCTTGGATTATAGATCAGGGGGAACCATTTAAAAATCAGCGCAGCCCAAATAAAGAAAATTAACAACCAGTAAAGGTCCGGAGGCATTTTGAATTATAAATTGTTACTTTAAACAGAATTTAATACTGAAATAATATGAGTTTTTTATGCATCCATGTTATGTAATTAATTTTTTAATAAAAAAGTATAAAATGTTTTTTAAGTAGAAAACAACAATCTTTCAGTTTGATATGTAGACAATTTCCTGATTCACATATTTTATTAAACACTTAAACTGACTGTTTCTTTCTTTTTTCGTTCTTTTTTCTGTCTTAATGTTGGCAGTGGGCTTTATGCTGCCCTGCAAGGCTTTAAACCTGGTTTGAATGGAGACTAAGCCATTCTAAAGCACAGATCAAGGAGCTCATTTTGAGCCTGGATCCATATTTATTATTAATTCTGTTCATGGTGGAGAATCCTGCTTCACAGCAGCAGGTTGAGCCAAACATCCTCTAAATGTGCAGGGTCATCTTTGAGCACCATTTCTCTTTTCTTTCACCAGTTCAGCACAGTTATCCCAGCAGTCCACACTTTCTCTGCTCTCTTTTTCTCATCATCTTCTCCTTCTTTTCCATCGCCCGGCTTGCCACAGGTTTGCCTGCTGTGTCTAAAAGTAGCAGCAGCAGCAACCCAGACTGCCAGCAGCTCATTGGATCATTTGTATCACATGTAGCCTGGTGCCGGATGCTCTGGAGGGCTTTACCGTATTGACATGAGAAGCAGCGCAAGTAAAGTTAGACACTGGTATCAGACAACATGCAGTAATTTATAAATGTTAGCCAGCAGGTGGGTCTGGATCCGGATCACGGTCCGCTACTCTGTGACCTCTGATATAGATAATGTAAGAAGCAGAATATATATGAACAATGTGTAACCCTGACAGAACTGATATACATTTATTTCTATCTGGTCCAACAACAAATCTCTCTTTTATCTACAGTAAATATGAATATACAGATGTAACATCTGTGGCATTGTGACCACTTGGCCTTGAAGGATATAATGTGCAGAGTAATACATGTAGGATAGGGTGGTAATTACTGTTAGGTTTTAAATCATTTTGAATAATTGCCAAGGATGCAGAAAAGTCTGAATGTAGTGAATATCTTGGAAATCACAGGGTAGTCCATATTGAGGGTGTTCTAATTGTTCTGGTATATATTTGTAATAAATCATGACAATTTTACTAAGTATGCACAGAAGACTGCCAAAACCAATGAAAAAACATATTTATTTAAAACAAGAGATATGATTGTACACAGAGTGTTTTCAGCCAGCTTGAACTGCACTGAAATGATTGGAAAGCAGAAACGGGAATGACTCGTTTGACAGACATTAAAACATTACAGATGCAGAGGAATGTGTGAAAAAGCAGCAAAACTAAATTCAGTTACAATTCGGATGTATTTCTACTGCCCCAATTCACAGCATGTCATCTCAAGGCACTTTAGAGAGACAATCAGCTCCTCCAGACAGACTGGCTAGAAGTTTTCCTTGACTGCATCCAGGCACTGACTTCTCAGGATTCACTCCTTCTGGATTAACGTGAAGACATTACAGTCGCTTGCATGGTGTGGATGACTCTGCAGCAATCGCTCATACCGAGCATGCATGCAGCGACGGTGGAGAGGAAAAACACATTGAGCTGCAGCATTTGTTCACAATTTGATTGTGAAAACTACAAGAAAACAGCAAACTAGTGTGATGAAATAACTACTTTAATATTATTAAGGTTAGAAAAAGTTGGAAAGAAATATTTATACCCAGGTTTCATTCATTTTTTGCCTTCTTTCTAGAACAAAATGTTTTTTGGATATATTCAGTCTCAGTCCTGATAAACGACATCCACTGTACAGACCTTCTATAATCTAACTAGGCCACAATTAAAGGCATCTGTGAGGATTTTTATGGCTTATTTTGATAAATGTGAGCAGGCTGCCAAACAGCAGAGCTGAGAAAGCAGTGACATACAGAAAACATGAAATTACACAGAGCCATAACATGTGTCACAGGGTCTAACACACTATTTCCACTACAGGTGAACATGTGGTCCCATCAGTGATCTCTAATTTTCTCTCCAAGTTAGATGTAACCCTAAATATTTGAATGATTGTGAACTTGATTATGTTTTTATTATTGCTGCTCACATTTCAGATTTTTGATGATGTTTCTCTTAAAAGTCAGACAGCACAGGAAAAAAAAATGTCTAAACTAAAAAAAAAATCAGATATCTCAGCAGGATTAGACAGTCCTTGTGTGTGTGTGTGTCAATCAGGGTGGGTAGGTGTGTCCACGCTGCTCCTTAGGCCTTCTTCATGCCCCGCCCCATCAGGCAGGCAAAGATGGTCATCACCATTTTGGGGTTGACTTCTACCAAGTCCTCAGGCAGGGCGTAGACTTTGGCGCCGATCTTCCTTGCCATGGAGATGGCATACCTGGGGCAGGGAAGGTTTAAATGAAGTTACTATGGAAACATAGTTTATAAGGATCTACAATCAGCTATAACAACTGATTTTATTTGATAAATATTTATTTTAGATCTAAAACAGCTCAATAAAGCTGCTGTAAGCTGTTTAGCGTTAAAAATGTAAAAGACAGAAAGCCTATATTCTTATCTTCAGCTACCACAGTATACATGTCAGATTAAATAATACTACTTATACTTCAGTGATAGTATCAAGGTGCTACTTTATTATATCTCTTATACTATGTTCATTGGTTGTGCTGTTCTTTTTACATCTCTTTGCAGTTGATGAGGCAGACAGAAGATGTTTTATCGTTATCTCACTTTTATCTCCTCTTTCTTTCATCTTTTCTAATTTTTTTGTTTTCCTTTCCTGTTCTACTTACATTGCAGTCTCCATATAATCTGTAATGCTCCGTGCATAATTATAATAAAGCTATTTTTATGCATAAATCAAGTGGCGATAGCTGTACTGCTCCACTTTTGAAAGTGAAATCTGTTGGGGTCTTTTTCGGCATCAAGACAATTATTCTTATTGCCACATAACCTGTCAGGACACTGTTTAAAAAATGTAAATAACATTACCACCCTGACTTTGCCTTTTTGTCTAAGCTGCAATGCATCATGGGTAAATAATGATAGGTCTTTTAGCTCTTTCCAAAAAAGTAAAAAAAAACAATCCACTTGAATTTGTATCCAAGTTTTAAGACGTTTTGTTTCCCATCTAGGAAGCTTCTTCAATTCAAAATGGCTGAATTAGCGTTGAGTTCAAAGCTTTATAGAGTAGTCCAACAAAGATTGAGTATGGCTTAGAAAACATGCAAAATGTATTTAGCCTCGTTAAACCATTTCATGCTACCTTTAGATCATAAGCAGCAGGAGCAGCAGAAACGCGCATACTGATTCATTTTCGATGCTTGTACAAGTTTATTTCTGATGCGCAGCTGAAGCCTCTTTGTTCCAGCTGTGCGGTTAAAAAATGGGTCTGATGCGCGTTGGGCGGAGCTACCCTTTACTTTCTTTGCCTGTAACAATGGCAGCTATATTTTCTGTGATCAGTGGGTAAAAAGTTGTTTTAATATGTATTTAAGTGAGATGGTCCACCTGAAAACTACATCTATGAAGTCAGTTCATCTAGATTACCATCCTGCCTTCAAATATTATTTCGCTGTCGGAGACGCTCAGACCCCCGTACACCAGCAGTGCGCTTTCACTGGGAATCCCATTCAACAGCAGCTTCTGACCCGGTTGCCCCTTCAAGGTTTGCCGCTACTGTTTGCAGCGGCTAGAAGCAGATGTTAGCGTTTTTCATGTACGTAATCCAAACTACTGGCACCAGAATAATAAAAGCGGACATATTTTGCCAGCAGGTTTTGACATATTAAGTTAATTTAGGTGTTAATAAACTGTTTCAGAGGAATGATCATAGCGCTCTGCATCAGCAGCACTGTGTCCGTCTCCCTGCCAGCTCCCAGATCAGCTCCTCTGATTGGTTGATGTGGTGCTTTCCAGCAGCAAAATTAAAATTTTTCCAACTCCAGTTGCTGCTGCTTTCACAGCGTTTCCCGCCATCAGATGCTCAGAAGCTCAGAACGCGCTAGTCTTGCTTCTCAAAACGCGCTTCGGGACCTTTTCCTGCACCTAGATGTGCGTCAACCATTGACTTCTCAAGTATACTAGCTGCTCCTGCTGCCTTTGCTGCTTGCTGTCTGAACGTGGCATCACCCTTTTCAATTAGAACCAGAGCGCATTTAAATGGATGAGAAAGTAGAAATCACAACAGGAGGTGAAAGTGAGGAGGACCAAACGGAGGAAGATAGGAGAGTTGGCTATAGAGCTGCTAATAGGAGATGCTAACCCAGATAGGGAGCTAATCTACAAACAATGCTGATTTCTAATTGAGCCTGTTAGCGGTTAGCATTAGCATCAAAACATTTTGTCAGATATGTTAGAATGATGAGTTACGACGACTGAAAGGTGCTTTACTGTAACTTCAAACAGTCGTCCATCAATTTTTGTTTTGACTTGGATTTCACGTTAGCTGCAGCTAATGGCGTTATTTCTAGCTAATATACTAAGCAGTAGATGAAAAGTCAATTACATTTGCAAATATCTCACGTATAATGGCTCGTGAAAACTTTGAGGCAGCGATGCAGTGTAACATGTGACACACGATACGATAAAAAACAACTCTGCTAATGTTAGCCTTCCCACGTTTACTCTGTAGCTTCCTGTCCAGTCAGAGGTAACCGCGTAATCTACCCAGCATGCATTGCACCTGTAACAGGTAACCTCCATGGGTGAAAAATATAGGATATATAATATATTATATATAATTTTTGGAGTAATTATAAATTGTTTACATATTACAAACAGACATTTTTTGAAGTAAATAGAAAAATTACAACAAATTTAGGCCAACATGTTCAGCTAGTCATGGATCCCTATAAGACCTAAAATGATTGGTTGGTTCGAGGAAAGTCAATTAGCTAATTACTTGGCGTTGTCCAGCTTGTCCTCGTCGGACAGACTCTCTTTCTTCACCAGGTCATAGTTCACGCTCTGAGGCTGGATGGCATCAATCAGGTCCAGAGCTGGAAGGCTGGTGCTGATAGATTTGTCCTTAACAAAGAAACAAACACCATAAATTAGCATAACCTCTGAAAATGATAACACATGGACATTTTTTTTTTTTTTTTATAAACCTTTGTACTATAGCTATGGCTGCATGTTGGTGGTTAAAGATTCCCCTTTAACCACACAGTGCTGCTGATGGAGGCCAAACACTGAATCTGGATCTAATCTGACCACAGCACTTTCTTCTACAGCAGGGGTAAACAGTTAAAAATCAGCCGCGTCCGAATAAAGAAAATTATAAACCAGTAAAGGTCCGGAGAAAATTTTTATTATAATCTGTTACTGTCTGAATGGAGACTAAGCCATTCTAAAGCAAATATCAAGGTGCTCATTTTGAGTCTGGATTGATATTTGTTTTTGATTCTGTTCATGGTGGAGAATCCTGATTCACAGCAGCAGGTTGAGCCAAACATCCTCTAAATGTGCAGGGTCATCTTTGAGCACCATTTCACTTTTCTTTCTCTGCTCTCTTTTTCTCATCATCTTCTCCTTCTTTCCCATCGCCCGGCTTCCCACAGGTTTGCCTGCTGTGTCTAAAAGTAGCAGCAGCAGCAACCCAGACTGACAGCAGCTCATTGGCTAATTTGTATGACCTGTAGCCTGGTGCCGGCGCTCTGGAAGGCTTTACCGTATTAACAGGAGAAGCGGTGCAAGTTAAATTAGACACTGTCGTCAGACAACATGCAGTAATATATAAATCAGGTTGGGTCGAGTTTAGCCAGCAGGTGGGTCTGGATCCAGACCGTAGTATGCTAATCCGTTACCTCTGTCATACATATTAGTACTATTTCTACATGACTTTAAGACATCCAACAGTTCTCACATGTTCTTCATGATGCTGGTGGTTCAATAATGTTCTGTAAAAACATCTTAAAAAACTAGGTGGACTCTATTTAAAGGAGTCATCTCCTGAATATCTGACTTTTTCATAATATACACTGCAAAAACAATCCAGAAATAAGTAAAAAAATTCTTAAATTAAGTATATTTACCCTTAATTTGAGCAGGTAAATAAGATGATCTGCCAATGGAATGAGTATTTTTACTCATAAAATAAGATAGTTAGATAATATTTACTTGAAATAAGACGATAAAATAGTTTTTTCTTATTGTAAAAGGAAATTGTCTTGTTCCATTGGCAAAGTGTCTTACTTACCTCCTCAATTCAAGGAAAAACACACTTATTTTAAGAAAAAATAACTTATTGAGATTTCTATTTTTTGCAGTGTAGGGACCTACATCAGGCAAAATCTGCTTTCTGGAGCTTTTATTGATGTGGTAAGGCTATTCCTTCATTAACATCAGGCTGGAAATATCTTGTTGTTTTCAATGTCTTAATAAAAAGTTGAGGTCTGTTCGACAGCATGATGTGTTATTTAGTGTTAATCTCCCACATTAAACCCAACCATGTGGTTTTTAATGTAAATTAGGGGGAGTTAAGAATAAAATGAGCTTCTTGCTGGTTTTGGTTATCAGCTGTATCTCTTGCCTTAAAGCTTTTGATGGAGGAACTCTTGCCAGCTTCCTTCAAAGTCTTGTTGACCCACGAGATGATCAGATCTTCTCCAGCCACCTCTCCATCTCCGAGGTCCTCCAGGATGTTTAAAGTGTACCTGTATCGGGTTGAATGTCGTTATTAGCTCCTCTGACCAGATATTGTGCTGTTTTCTTAATAAAATTACAATAAATATAAAACTTTCCCATAAAGTTTCTGTGTTTTAGGTTGTTCTTCCAGTGATGCAGCTGAGCTTTACCTCTATGCCAACTACTCACAGTCAAAGCTTTGTAGTTTTGCTAATTCTAGCTAGAAGGTGAAACGGTAAATCACCTCCTCATCAGCTGCCACACCAACGCCAGGGTGAGAGTCTCGTTTCCCTCATTCAGGTCTTGACCTCCGATCCCCACAAGGGAAAATCCGGCTTTCTGTTTTCCCAGCTCCACAGCGTAGTTACAGTTTTCAATCTGTTAAAGAGAAAGACAGGAAAACAAGCAGATGTACAGTATTCTAATTTAAAAGTTCTTGATTGAATCTGAAGTCTTGCTGTGGTCCATACTGACCTTCTTTATGCGACCTCCTCCTACTCCCTTGAAAGGAGGAAGGTTGACTCTGTTGCCCCAGTCCACCGGTACTTTGATCTTTTCATACAACTGCAGAATCACCATGGCGTCCTGTAGATCTCTGCATGCAAACGCAAACAAACACATAAGCCCCATTTACACTAACCTCTGAAAACCGATCCGTGCTGAGTTCGGAGCGAGCTTGGACCAGTTAATCTCTTAACATCCACCTCATTTTGGGTAATCCTGGCCTATTTTGCATACCCAAATGGAAAAGCAAATAACTTACGAACGGTAAGCCCAAATTACATGTGCAATACATTATTTGAAAGCTAACATTCTCTAGTCTATTAATATATAAAGAAAATTTGGGTGACTAGAACACAGACCACCCTGCATCAGTTCAAAAATGACTCAAAGTTGTTGTTTTTTTTATTCTTGGAAATTATAGGTCTTTTTTAAACAGCAGTAATAAAGACATTCTTGAGAAAAAGCAGGTTTTATTGTATTATATTTGCTCTACATCATGTCAACCACAAATGCAGAAAATTTCAGACCTCTAACTACAACGGTTCCAGAGACGTGTGGTATGGAACTTTTGGTGTCACTGTCATTGTCTTGGTTCTGTTGTTCTTTACTTTGCTCCTTGTTTTCTAGTTTTATTGGTTTAATTCCTATTTTTTTGTAGTTTCTAGATTTATGTTAGTTTTCAGGTTTTTCTGTTGTTGTCCTCTTTTGCCCTCTTGTGTGTGTTCCTTTCCCCTTGGCTCCCTCGTTGTCTCCTCACACCTGCTCCTTGTCAGCTCGTTAGCCCTCCCTTTGTCTCAGTCAGCTACATATACTCTCCCTCAGCTGTCACTCTAGGTTGGTTCCTTGTCTTTGCTGTCCTCCCATGCTGTTGTCTACCTACCTCGTCTCTCCCTGGCTCCTTATGTTTGGTTTCCCCAGATGTCTCCTGCCTTTGTTTATGTTTTTTTTTTTCCCCCATTAAACTCCAAGAAATCACCTCAGCCTCTCTGCCTCTGCATATGGGTCCTCAACCTCAACCAAAACCCTGACAGTCAGCTTGGAGCTGCGCGCAATGGCTCCATGATGTGACTGATACATGTGGATTGTCTTATTTAACTGGCTGTTAAATTATTCCCAGCTGTGAATGTAACGCCTCGCTCCATTCATGTTGCCCCGTGTTTCCTATTTAATTACTGATTTATTTCACTAGACTACATTAAAAAAGGTTACTTCACATCCCATTGCCAATGAGATAATAGCGTATGATGCATGTATGCGATCCATTTTCAAAAACAGGCTCTTACCACAACTATCTATTTATGTAAACCCACTCTGTATTGTTAAGTATAGATAGTGCAT
>NW_015150920.1:549965-551096 GCF_000732505.1 Cyprinodon variegatus | reverse complement strand
ATCTATTTATGTAAACCCACTCTGTATTGTTAAGTATAGATAGTGCATGTTTCTATCATATTTTATCCCACTTTTTATCACACAATATGCAATCCTCGTCTTGGCGATTTCATGGTAAAGTTGAAACATGGATTATAACAGATTATAGGCACAGACTACAGCATAGGCATCGGCCTAGGTTTTAAGTCAAACATGAATTTAAATAAAGTTAAAGCGAATTGGAGCGAAATCCTCGCTCTGGCCTTTGAATTAAAAACCGCTCTGCGCTCCACAATATTTCTTCCGCTCCACACTCAACTCTGCTCACATGCTCTGAAACAAGCAAACCAACATGGCGGCGCCCGTATCATTCCAGAAGTTTGGTTATAATTGCAAAAGAACGCAGCAGTGAAATTACTTGATATAGTCAGCTTTTGAGTAGTGGATATGATTAACGATAGTCTAATCAGGGCTTACAGATGCAGGAAACAACAACAGACGTTGAGGTCTATCACACTGATAAATAGAACCATCACTGAAATTGTGTGGCACGGTAGGGAAGCTAGTATTTTTATAAATCTCTGAAATTTCATGATTGTGGAGGCTGACTGTAAGGAGATGACGCGGTCTGCTCATGCGTTCTTTGTTATCTGAGAACCACGCCAAACCTGAACCTTGCTGAGCCCTACTGATGAACTAGTACCATGGTCGGTTCTGTTCCATCTGTCGCAGTCCAGTTCAGTTTGGTGTGCCATTTACACTTAACAGTTACCTCAGTTACAGTGCTGGGACTGATCTTGGCACGGTTTCAAAAGGGAAGTGTAAATGGGGCCACGGATGTTAGCAACTGTGGATTTATCATTAGGCAAAACTAGGCAGTTCAGTGTCCACTATATTGGATCAGTCCATTTGCTGCACATGTTCAGGAAGGTCCAAACAGACAGCAGCAAACCATTCAGAAGCAAACAGTGTGAAGAGCAGTGTTGCCAACTTAGCGCTTTTATTTAGCGACTTTTCAGACCCCTCTAGTACTTTTATTTCAAAAAAGCGCCTAGCGCCAAATCTAGTGACTTTTTTTCTGCTACAGGAGACTTTGGTGACAAAATATAAAAGCAGCGAACTCGTAGATTGGTAACCCCGCCTCCTGCTCTC
>NW_015150920.1:547180-549418 GCF_000732505.1 Cyprinodon variegatus | reverse complement strand
TGCTTACTCTCAAGATTCCAGTCCTGGTTTTCGGGTTTGGTGAGGGCCGGGTGTTTGGTGAAGAGTGTGGCCACGAAGGCCAGGTTGAGTTTGGCGTTTCCTGTCACAATATCGGTGGCGGTCACAAACTGACGACATCCTAACAGGTCGGCCTGTTTCAGCAGACAGTCGGCTCTCTTCCGAAGGTCTTTCTCCTGGTGACACAAACACAGCATCATGTTTAAGATCAACAACAACTTCAGAAACGCCCAAAAGAGAAAATCAGTCCCCCTAAATAAACGGCCACTACGTAGCGTAGATTTTCTTTCATTTATCCAAACATTTCTGATGTTCCTCTTATGGGTGCAAATATGACATTTTACTAAGGTGGACAATAAAGATGAAAAGCAATTCTTAATGTAGAATAAGGCTTGTATTGGTACATCTGACCAATTTTTTTAGGGTGATTGACAAATATCAATCAACATTGATATTAGTGATAGTGGTAGGGTGTACCAAGGCGAAGCGGCTCTGAGTGACAAGCCAGACGAAGAGTGGTTCAAAGATCCCTAATGATGGCCAAAAAAAAAAAAAAAAACGTAATCCCCACCATGGAGCAAGGCCTGGGGTAAGGTTTGGTTGACGAGCCCCTGGTGGTTAGGTGGTTCCTCGCGGGACCCTGCTGGGCCCTCTGAGGACGTGGAATGTCACCTCTCTGGGGGGAAGGAGCCTGAGCTTGTCTCGGAGCTGGAGCAATACCTGCTAGAAATAGTTGGACCGCCTCCTCACACAGCCAGGGCTCTGGAACCCAGCTCCTTGAGACATTGGCCGTGTTCTTGTGCGTTCTCATGTGCTCGTCATTAAAAACTTCATCAGCCTCAGCCCTAGTACTGTTCCAATTCATAAGAACTGCAGACCAAGAACGGACAAAGTCCCCTGATGTTGTTCTCGCCCCTCCCTCTTTACCCAGTATGCATCAGAGCAGACTTGTCCATTCTTCAGATCACTGTCCCAGCATGCACTGCAGCAGCGCCTTTAAATGGAGCACTCAGAGAGCTCACAGCAGTAAGTTAAACATTCTCTTTTCAGTTTCAGTTGTTCAATAAAAGTATGTTTTAAGATTATTTGAGGCAAGAACATTGTACTTTTAAGGGTAACTATATGGCCCATTTACGGAATTAATATGTAATTTAAAAAACAATTCTGAAGTTCAGAGGACCGCTGCAGCCAGAGGAGCTCTGAGGGTAACTGCAGCCAGGTCTAATGTTAGCCCGTCTGCAGCAGCCCTCTCTCTGCATAGCTGTGAGTGAAGGAAACGCTGGCTCTGATGACAAGTTTTTTTGTTTTATTTGACAAAATGTTCATTTGATTTGTGTTTATCTGACTGTTTTTATTATTATTCCCCCACTAAATAAAAAAAGTCAGAATCTATTATTATCTAGAGACTATTAATAACAGGAGGTGAAATGCAGCTCCAGACGAGCCGAGTGTGTGGTGACATCATCAGTACGCTTCTGTTCCAATTGACCCATATTTATTCTGCTTGCTCCCGTTCTCCCTGACTCCAGACTTTCTTGTGTTCTTCTCAAGAACATACTTGGAGAGAACACGAGTCTGTACTCGTGTTTTTGTGAGTTGAGAAACGGTCCCTGTGTCACTAGTCCTGACAGTAACCTTTACAGACGGGACTTCTAGGAGCAGCCAAGAACCAAAAAGGGTCCGGTTCTGAGACCATCTTGTCGCAGTTTTTTTGACGTGGTTCTACTGGCTCCCTCCTACCAGGACCTAGATGTGCAAGCTACACATCAGTGATATTTAACACATCACAAACAAAATTTATTCCACCGTCGTTTACAACAGCCAGTTTCAACCTTGGTGTCCCGACCCCAATTGGGGTTGCAAGATGATGTCTGGGGGTCTCTCAATCATTTTGGAAAAATAGAAATGTGCAAAATAAATGTAGCTTCTAAAAATAAATATATAATAATAATAATAAAGTAATAATATAAATAAATGTAAATATGAATAATACAAATAAATGTAGAACATTAGAAGGACGGTGAGCGGCTGGTCTCAAACAGGCAATTATTTCTCAAAACCAGTTACTGTCGGCTGTAATTAGGCCAAAACACAGCAACAAACTGACCCAGTAAGGTCACAGCATTTAGGAGAAGGCTGGAGCGGTGGGCTGTTTGAGTGGATGGGGGAAATCTCGAAATAGTTGCAGAGCTGGAGGTCTTTATTCAATTCAGTTTATTT
>NW_015150920.1:542992-546970 GCF_000732505.1 Cyprinodon variegatus | reverse complement strand
GAGGCCGACTGGGGTTCAAGGAGACAGAAGCAGAGACACAAAAAGCAGCTGTAAAAGGTGGCCCCATCCAGGAAACACACAGCCAGGCAGACGAGCTCCAAGCCAACTCCCATTTCAGAGGATGAAGAGAGCACATCCAGCCAGTCACAGTCAGAGAAACAGGACTACACTGAAAAACAGGCCGATCTCCAGCATCTTTAAACAAAGGTGTTGATGGCAGCAGCACAGCTGATATTTCTCTTCAGCATGGAGTCACAGCCAGGTCTTTATGGAGAGTTATGATGTAACCTTTCAAACTATGAAAGGAATTAGTGCCTCTCACCTAAGGAGCCAGCTTGAAAGTTTTCCCAGAATTATGACAGGCCGGAAAATTTCACAGTGCATCAGCTGTCATCAGAGCTGCAGGATGCCCTGCTCCATCTCTCCTCTGATCCCACATTATAGACTGCTAGTTCTCTGCATGCGTGCTAAATGAGTTCTGGTTGTCAGTAGCAACAGAGTACAAAGCACCTTTAAACACTGCAATTGATGTTTTTCCATTTGCATCCACATATCTGTGCAAAGAAGACCCTTTCTGCAATGGAATACAGAAAAAACAGTTACAGATAACTCCTCAGAGTGGAGAGTGATCTCAGTGTGGCCATTTCTGACATAAAGCCAAGAAGCTGCTCTGTCCAGACAAGCAGGCCAAGCCGTCACGTTAGACAGCTGCAGAAAACATCTCTGCTTTTAAACAGGAAGTTATTTTTCTCACAAAGTACTCACATAGAGACCAGTCATGTCGATCTCAACCCGAGGAACGTCCTCCTTGGTGCCATCTGGAGCAATCTGCTCCAGCAGGTGGAAATACGCCTTTGAGTCCTGCAGAGAAAACACAAACAATTAAGCAGGATACTATGAATACATCCCATTTTCAACACAGCACTGCAAAAACAACATAAAGTAAGTTAAATAAATCTGAAATTAAGTGTATTTACCCTTAATTTAAGAGCAAACCCATATAAATACTTAATATGCACTTGAAAAAAGACAAAGTAATTGTTTTTTCTCATTTAAATGTAAATTGTCTTGTTCCTTTGGCAAAGTGTCTAATTTCCCTACTCAATTCAATAGAATATGCACTTAATTGAAGTGAAAAAGACTTATTTAGACTTAAATTTTTTGCAGTGTACTCATTAACTCTCATTGGAAGTCTTGTGGGAAAATATTGCTGCAAGTCTCGCAAGATTTCGGACTTACTGCATGTTTGGAGTAAAGGGAAAATTGGAGAGGGGGAAGCCTAAAACAGCTTGGTTAAACATGCCATGCATATTGTTTTAGGTTAATAGACTGTTAATAAGGCTTCTAAATAAAAATCCACCATCCCCCTTCTTTCTTTTTTACAGCTAGACTACTGGAAACATGGCAAACAACATGGGCACCTTGAGCGAATATTAGCAAACAAGCTAAACCAGGTAGGGCATTAGGTTAAAACCACATCAGAATCGCCCAACAACACGAGCAGAGATACAGGAAATCATCCCACAGTGTCACCTTCTCACCTTAATATCTCCAGAAAAGTTGGAGATGGTCATGCCAGCCTTCCTCAGATGGAAGTTGGCCCACCGCAGCAGCAGCTCTTCAGGGCTGAGTTTCATCAGGTCCTCCAGAGTCTCCCCCTCCTCAAGCAGCGCCGCCAGAACTGTGAAACACGACGATGTTCAGAGAGGAGCAAGACGCGGGAGCTTGCAGGGTTGTGAATGCTCACCTTCGTTGCGGCTCAGCTGTATATCTGCAAACAGTCCGATCTTGATGATCTGCCAGAGGAGACCCAGCACCAGGTGAGGCTTCCCCTCCTTCAGGTCCTGGGCGCCGATGTTGACGACTTGGCACCCGATGGCTGAAGCGGAGTTCAGAGCCAGGTTCAGGTTTTCCTGTTGGTCAAGTCAGGAGGAGCTTGATACTGTTGTGGACTGGACCTCAGGACCAACAGCGATGGGTGTTCATGCATCAGTAAAAGACTAACCTGGGTGGTGAAAGGGGTGAGCTTCTTCTTGTTAATCGTCCTCTCATCGATGGTGTCAGGAACGGACAGGTTGATGAGTTTACTGCAGCGATTAATGAGGGGAAACCACACAGAAGTTCAGAACCTGAGAGCAGATATGGAGGAGGAAGAGGAGGTAGTTAAGGTTTACCAGAGTATGATGCCGTCTGACACGGCTTTGAACAGATGACTGGTGTTCGGGTCAATGGGCAGAATATGTTTACAGTCTGGGTCCTCCTTCAAAGCTGAGTTGATGTAGTTGGCGAAGGCGAAGCGCTCCTGCTCTGAAACAGAGTCCAGTCTCATGTCACTATACATGAATTGCTTCAAAAGCCTGTGAATGCGTGCCTGCAGGCTGTACTAACCAGAGATGGAGTGCTGGGTTCCCTCACTGGAGATTTCACTGGTGCCTTTGATGGCTACAACGCCTTCTTTCTTGCTGAGAGCTTTCCTGAAGCCCTGAGCCATGCGGTCGTCCTTCATCTCCTGGAAGATCTGAGAGTCCAGAAGAAAGACGGGTCCAATGGGTTAGAATCTGCTTTGCTTTTTAAGGGATCAGAGGTCAGTTTGCATAGATCTACAGGAAGAGCTTAGAGCCCAGACAGACAGAGGCCGTTCCTCAATTCACAAGAACGTGATTAGGGACTTGTGTTCTCGACACGTTCTTGACAAGAACTCAGAAAAGTATGGACTCAGGGAGAACGGGAGCACGCAGAATAAATCTGTGTCAATTGGAACAGAAACCTACTTGTGACATCACTACATTCAAAGGTAGTAAATGGCCTGTACTTAAATAGCGCTTTTTCAAATCAAGAGACTTAACCAAAGCCTTTACAGTATATTGAGTCATTCACCCATTCATTCACACACTCACGCACTGAGGGTGGTGAGCTACATTGTAGCCACAGCTGCCCTGTGGCTCACTGACAAAGGCAAGGCTGCCGTACACTGGCGCCATAGGGCCCTCTGACCACCATCAGTAGGCAGGCTGGAGCTGCTGTAACTAGTAGCCTCTAGATCGGAGGTCACGGATTAGAGGACCGCTGTCAGGGTTCCTGTGTGTGGGTTAGTGTGAGTTGTGCATCTCTACTATAGAGGATCTTTGGGAAGAACTTGGGTGGCCTACACAGGTGAAAGAAATCTTTATAATCATAGTGCTGGGCTTAAAGCAGCACCAGAACCTTCATTCAGTGCAGGTTTCTTGTGTGTGGAACAACAGCAACAGAAAAGAGAACTTTTAACTTAGTACTGTGAGCTTTGTGAGCGCTCCATTGGAAGCTGCTGCTGCTGCAGTGCATGCTGGGACAGCTGACAGTGTGAGGAACACACAAGTCTGCTCTGATGGATGCTGGGTAAAGAGGGAGGGGCGAGATCAACATCCGGGGACTTTGTCTGCTCTCTGTCTTCTTGTTCTTGTGAACGGGAACAGCACTAGGGTTGAGGCTGATGACGTTTCACGAGCACAAGAATGCACAAGTTAACTTATTGAGAAACGGCCAACGACATGTCTGACTTTGATCATTTATTGTTTGTTAATGTCTGCATCCATCTTTAGGTTGGGTTAGATTTAGCTCTGTGATGTCATTATGGTTCTGAAGATGGAGCACCAATCAGCTGTCAATCACCAGACCAACAGATAACAAGAGCTGTTAGTTAGTTAGTTAGTTAGTTAGTTAGTTAGTTAGTTAGTTAGTTAGTTAGCGTTACCTACAGACGTGAACTCCTCAAAGTTGATCTTGCTGTCTTTGTCCCGGTCCAGTTTTTCTAGCAGCTCCCGGATCTGGTACCCAGGCATGGGACAGCCCACCTCCCGGAACAGGTCGCCCAGCTCAGAGGCGCAGATGTAGCCGCTACCGTCCACATCTAGACAGGGTGGGGGAATAAAGCAAGGCTCAGTGTGGCTGCTAACTGTGTCATACATACTGTACATGCTGTCAGTTGACAATCTTATTTGA
>NW_015150920.1:537434-541370 GCF_000732505.1 Cyprinodon variegatus | reverse complement strand
CTTATTCTAAGGTGAAAAAAACTCATTCCACTGACAAACCATTTTCTTTTCCTACTCAAATTTACTGTAAATACACTTAACTTAAGAGCAATTTACATGGGTTCCTCAAATAGGATTCTAATTCATGATATACAAATCAAAAAGAAAAATACTAACAAAAATCCAACCCAGTACTGTTTCCCTCTAATATAAGCATTATTTTTGATTGAAGACTGCATTCCTATCAAACTACTGCAATAAATTGCAACGTGCATAAGGTTCTTCACCATGTGCTGCCTGAGCAGCAGTTTGCTCCTTGGCTCAGGACCTGCCCACTGAGAGTGAACTCACCCACTTTCTGGAAGCTCTCCCTGATCTCCTCCAGCTCCTCGGCGCTCACCTTCGTAGACATGCTGACGACCTGTGGGAGAGGAAAATATTTCAGGCATCTTTTCTCCTCCTGTTGGTTGAATAATTCATGGCAGTGCAAATCTGACTAGAAGAGATTCCCAGCTTCTCGACCATTTATTCACAAGTATGGCTGCTATGTGTGGGGCGCCGTTTGTAAAGTTAAGCAGTCAACAATTAGGAGCAATATTTATGGTCATTTTTTCACTATGTCATTTATTCTTTTATAAAAATCTTACTTAAATAAATATTGCAAACTAAATATATAGTCTGGAGCTAAACATTTATTTAACAAACTGAATATTTATTTTGCAAACTAAATATTTAGCTCCAAACTAAATATTTATTTAACAAACTAAGATTTTTATAAATGAATGAATGACATAGTGAAAAAATGACTTGGAAAAAAATAAACCCCTTATTATTCTTCATTTTAACTAGTGTTGCGACAATGTAAATTTTTAGCCCTGATACCTGGCTGTGCACTATTGGCCGATACCGATACCATACCAATGCCATCTGCTTGAAATTGATGTGTATATATATATATATATATATATATATATATATATATATATATATATATATATATATATGTATACTACGTATTTAGTATTAGCTAAAATCTAGTGGAGCTGGCAGTACAGAATGACAGTGTGGAGCTGGAGTACACCCCTTTACTGGCTGGGAGGAGTTAAACTTTTAGCTATCATCTTTAATGGCATCAAATTATCAGCAGTGAGCCTGACTGACCAAAAAACAAATAGACAGTTAGATGGAAGCATTAGGATCCCCACATTAAAACAAACAGCAGATTTTCTTTTGTCTGTTTTGTTTGCAGTATCACACAAAAGAAAAAAAAAAAAGGAATGATGATAAAAAAAAAAATTCTGTATACCCAGACGTATCAAGGACATAAGTAGCTTTTTTTCTGCACTTGTATCTAATCTTACTTTGAACACAAATATCTGTATTTTCTTTCATGAATTTCTTCAGATCTGCTCCTTACTTCTATACGTAATTGTTCCGTGGAACAAAATAGGAAGATAATCTGTCTAGTTTGAACCCTGTTTGGTTCATACAAAAACACTGATAGAGACATGGATGGAGGAGAGGAAACACTACAGATTCCTTCAGGTTCTACTTCAGATTTTATGATATTTGCAGCTTTAATGCTGTGATAATCCCACAGTAATGCTAATGAAGGACTGCTGGTCAGTTCAATCTATTCCACCCTCTCTGAAATATTCATTCAGAAAAAAATAGACAGTCTGTATGTTTCATATTCACTTTACAACCCAGTGAGGAAAAGAAGAAAATTATTTTACATGTATTAGCATTTTTATTTACTTTCAACTACCAGTCTTTTGTTTTTTTCCCAAAAAGGCGTCTATACTTTGACCTAAGAACGAGTGTAAGAACACCTCTGCTTGCACTGAAAAACAACCCATCTAGAAATAAGTAAAAATGTCTTAAATTAAGTGACTAAAGTGATTAAATGACTAATCTAGATTTTTATTTTTCCAGTGTGTCTGTTATTCATAGATCAAAACAATGACAATACGCTCTAATCTGCATAATATTTAATAACAGCAGCTGCTGATCCCAGAGCAAGAAAAATATCAACCACCCCTCATCAATAGAGCTGCTGCACTGGACAAAAAAATCCAAATCTACATAAGTCTTTTTTTTCAAAGTGCATTTGTTCTTGAATTAAGGAGGTAAAAGAGATACTTTGTCAATGGAACAAGACAATTTAGATTTAAAATAAGAAAAAACAATTGCATTGTCTTATTTCAAGTGCATTGTATCTAAATATCTTATTTTAAGAGTAAAAATACTAATTCCTTTAGCAAACTATCCAATTTACCTACTCCAATTAAGCGTAAATAAACTTGTTTTAAGACATTTTTTTACTTATTTCTAGATGTTTTTTCCAGAGTCTGTCTAATTTCTAATGACTTTTTAAGGATATGTATTTATGTAATGTCACAGACTTCCTGCTTTCCGTAAAATGGTGGCTAAGGTGCATCTTACTTCCACTAGATGTCGCTGTCTAAAGGGAAATGTCATTAAATCCTGTGGAGTTGATGACAGCAGTGCTGCAGTGGGTTCATCCAGACTAGTCTGAGCAGACTGGTCCACCTCCTGCACCAAGTCTCAGCTGAAGCACAGTGTACAGGTGCTCATCTGGCAGACCAATTAAAAAAACAACAACTGTGAGTCTGTCAGGATGGTTGGTAGGAACATCATGAATTCATGCCCATCCTGCCAATCATCACACAGCTTGTAAGCTGGATCTGTTTCCTTTCTCAGCTGAACATCTGTCTTAGAATATTAAGCAATTCTATGATGTTTATTTCTACTGCACTGCAGAGCTGAGCTGAATAGATGATGTAACCTAGATTTCCTCCCTGCTTGCTCCTAAACCCTGTGAGTGATCATCTTCTCCTTACCTGTGGTCTGCTGGATTGGTGCGGTGAAATGTGTCCCTGTCAGCCTGCCTCTGCTGCTCTGCCCCGGCTTTTAGGGCTGACACCGCCCGGCTGCTGGAGCTGCTCCTCCTCCTCCCCGCCTCCTCAGGAAGGAGGAGATCAGGGAGGTTCCTCACTGCTCCTCCTGGAAGATGCTCACTGTTTTCCTGCGTTGATTGCTCTGTTGCAATAAGATAAACCCCCTCTCATTTTATATAGATATAGAAAAGCAATCATCCAAAAACTACATTTTTTTTGTTTGTTTTTTATGCATGAAAGTTTTTATCTACATTTTTGATATATATATATTTTTTTACCAAAGCAAAGATTAAAATTCTGCTCATTATTCTGATTTACATCTGGATACTTTTCTCATGAAACGTGGTGTTTACAGACTCATTATGTGAAGAAAAATATATTAGACTGCAGGGTTTTAAAGTTATTTAACTTTGAAATTAAATAGATTTTTCCAGAGGTGTGCGTCCACAGACATTTGCATGCCCTGCCGCGGGCACGCGCATCGCTCAGTCGGTCTTCATTGACCTCATCATGGGACAATTTTCAAATGTATTTCAATTATGAGCACACTTCTTATTTCTGTGTGTAATTAAAAAGCGTTTTCCTACAGATTAAATAATAATTAAGAGAAGAAAACTAGGATTTTGAAACCTTTTATTAGTAAACTTTCTGGTTTATCAGCCTCTAGAACAGCGACTATATTAAAGAGACCTTTTAAATTAGCGGTTATAAACAGTACCCTATTGTTAAATAACTTAGAAGGCAGCTAAAATGTATTGAAATGGTTTAAAAGTTTAAAATACAGGTTGTGTTGACGAGTTTTAACAACAAATAATTGGTAGTGTTACACCGATACTGATACCAGTATTGGGCGGGGCCCAGATCCAGCACTAAAATGGTGGTATTGGTATCGGCGAGGACCAACAAATAGGTCACTGATACCATTTTGAGAGCCAGAAGTTTATTCAACTATTGTCACCCATTCCAGGTAGCCATGATGGTGATTATTTTACATCCAAGTAGCATGCAGTTCTTCATATATACACACACACATCAA
>NW_015150920.1:535514-537295 GCF_000732505.1 Cyprinodon variegatus | reverse complement strand
ATATAAGTTAATTAGAGCAGCAACATTGATGTCAGAACCAGGGATTGAACCAGCAACCCTTCAGATAGAGGCCAAAGTCCTGCATATAACAGTTATGTCACCACCAACATTGATGGAATCTAACACTAGTTATATAACAACCAAGTTTAAAGTCGTAGGGAAGTCATATTTAAATGTCAAATCATTCTGGATTAAACATGTATATAAATGTACTCTTTTTCAGACAATATTGTCCCAAAATTTAGAACATTTTCATTAAAAAAAAAAATCCTGTCTTAAAATCTGTGTTTTTTCCCCCGTTATCCTTTGCAGGCCAGTTAGTTATACGTCAGCCTGTACGCCTAAATTCGGCCAATCATATATCAGCGGTCATCTGTCAATCACATTTTTTCAGTCATGGCATCTTGATTCATATGTCGCAGCTAATATACGCAAAGGTTGAAATCAGAATCATTTCCTTTCCCATTGAGTTCCGTCCCAGTGTTCACGGGTGGTGAACGCCACATAGGATTTTTGTAAAGTAAAGTGACCTACTAACATAAAAAGTGCCTGTCCTTTTCATCTATCTAAACTAGTCCAGTTCTTTCCTAGTTCAGGTTGAAGGCTGTTTCCTCTTTGATTGGAGCCATATTCTTTCTGTTTGGGGGTATTGCTTTGAATGAGGTTCTGTGACAGTCTGAGATGTTGCTCTATAACCTAACTCTGCTTTAAACTTTTCCTCGTGTCTGCTCTGTCAGCTGTGTTCCTTGGTCTTCATGATGCTATTTGTTCTCCTTTGTTCACTAACGGACCTCTACGGGCGTCGCAGGGCACACCGTTTGAGTAGAACATTGAGTGCAAACATCCTGCAGTGTGTAGGTCCATCATATAAAACCCATATAAAATAAAATATTGTGAGAAAGTTCGGGAGTTCTTTATTTTGAAATACTAAGCTGGCTGAAAATAGTATTTTAAATACCTTATGTTTCATTTTTACATATATTTATCTATATTTCTACAGACTTATATTTAGGCTGAAAAATATGCCCTGAAATTTAATTCTAGCCTTAAATGTTTCTTCCTTGCTCAACATTTAAGTATCGTTTACTCACCCGTGAGAGGTAGCCTCACCTACACCACTCTCCAGATTATTGGGACATACTTCGTGAATCAGAGGGTGAGTAAGACCCTCTATCTATAGTGCAACCAATGCAGTTATGCATACATGCATGCTGCTGCATCAACAGACTTTAATATCCTAATGCATTAAGTCAGGATAAAAAGGAAGGCATCAGCAGATCTATAGATGGACCATCATCACTATGCAGAACAGCATATGTATTGATATTGTTTTAAAATCTGGATGCTTCCTTTGTGCAAACACGCTGTCAGTGCTGCTAGTCTGTACATGCTGGAATTCCTGCTCCCTCTCTTTCCCATTTTCTCCACTTCTCTCTTGCTCTCTCACCCTCTCTTCCTTAAGCGATGTGCTGAATCTTGTCTGAGGAAATTCTTCTCGTGTACCAAGAACCAGAGAGGAGATTTCTAGAAGGCTTGTTAACTACCTCTATAGTTATGCTGCTATGGGCTTAGACTTCTGGAGGACATACACTGGAAAAACGATCTTGAAATAAGTAAAAATGTCTTAAATTAGGTGAATTTAGCCTTAATTTGAGTAGGTAAATGAGGTAGTTTGGTTTGCCAATGGAAAGTGTATTTCTACTCTTAAAAGATAATTAGATAATATGCACTTAAATTAAGACAATGGAATTGTGTTTTCTTATTTTAAGTGTAAATTGTCT
>NW_015150920.1:528509-533839 GCF_000732505.1 Cyprinodon variegatus | reverse complement strand
TTTCTGTATCTCTGCTTCTGTCTCCTTGAACCCCAGTCGGCCTCAGCAGATGGCCGCTCACACTGAGCCTGGTTCTGCTGGAGATTTCTTCCTGTTAAAAGGGAGTTTTTCCTCTCCACTGTCGCTACAAGCATGCTTATTGTGGGGGATTGCATTACAGTCAATGAGTTGATGCAATCAACTGGTTTTCCTTAAATAGAAAACTTTGAATCACTTAGACTGTATGATCTGGTTGAACTGTAAATTGCATTGAGATGACATGTGTTGGGATTTGGCGCTATAGAAATAAACTGAATTAAACTGAACTGTCTGAGGTGGGCTGTTCCTATCGGCTCTGTCACGCAAAGGAATGCAATCAATCGTATACCTAACCATAAACCTTGTAGCTGTTAGGAATGTGAGGTCCCTACAGTAAACAAAGGTCCTCTAGGAAGCATACTGGTCCCTCATCCTTACTCTTTCCTTGCTACAAGCAATATTTGAATAGCAAATACCATGGCAATCACTGACACACTTTTGCAGTGGCTGTAGCGTCTTTACAAATTTGAGGTGCCTGGATCCAGTCAATTTCTCCAAAGTCCTCCTTCTCATCTATTTTCCAGATTTGGGTGGGATGGACCAAGGATATATCTACAATTTCACCTCAGGACAGTGATAGTGATGTTTAAAGCCCTGACCAAGACAATAAAGGTTTCTCTGAGTCTGTTTGTTGATAGCGGTTTGCTTATGTAGGTAGGAGACTCTAATGTTGATTGATGTTTTTAAAGAATTAGAAGTTACATTTATTTAAAAAGAGAATTAAAAGTAATAAATGTTATTAAGGCATGAGTTGTTGTCATGTTGTCAAGTTGTTTAGTAGGATGAGTTCTCAAACCAGAGTTGTGGTTTATTTGTGGCAACAGATTCAACCTTAAACCTCTATTCCAGAGAGAACGTGTGAGAATCAAGACTCTCCTGTTTTCTTTGTGGTTTGTTTTTAAATAAATGGGGGAGTGTCGGCCTAGTGGGTTAGAACAGTGCGCAAGTGCTCTAAGAAGGTTGTGAGTATCCGGTTCGAATCACACTGCCTCCCTCTGGGTCCCCGGGTGCTGCACAATAGCACCCACCGCTCCCCAAGGGGATGGGTTAAATGCAGAGTGCATTTCTCCAATATAAGATCAATAAAGTTCAATTATTATTATTAAGAAATAATAATCAAAATAGCTGTCCTTATTTTTGTATAATTTCTATGCTGAAGCTTACAGGTGGTGTAGAAGTTGTAGAGAGGTTCCCTGCAGATGCTGACAGTTAAAACACTGATCATTATACAGAAATATATGATGTATTGGGACAAGGCTAAAGGTTTTTTACAATTTTTATTTTGAGAATAAAGTTGTAACATTACGAGAATAAAAGTGTGATATTAAGAGAATGAAGTCATCATACCACCAATCAGCAACCTGAGACCACTTTGACCTGCTGCCCTATTTGATGCTGCTGCTAAAAGATTTCATTATTTGTCAAACCAGAGCAAAATTATAGCTTCACATGATGCTCCACGTTCCTCATTTTAGGGAAGAACGTGTTACTTGTAAGAGCTGTCATAAAATACAACTTGTTTCTCGTAATTTTACGACTTTGTTCTCGAAATAGAAAAAATATCTCCAGCCTGGCCCTAATAATCCGCCGTAGAAATGTACTGATATTAGAGCATTTAATTAGCATTTTTAAATACTTTTAAATGCATGTACTTTTGAATACTTAAATTAATTTCCAAATTGAGTACTTCAATACTTTACCTTGAGTAGATTACTGACCAAGTCACTTTTACTTTTAGTTGAGTAAGATTTGACCATGAGTACGAACTTTTACTCAAGTACTCCTGGTTAGTACTTTTCCCACCACTGCCTGTATTTTAGACTAATAAGATTGAATTTACTCAGACTGATTTTCTTTAACCTCAGTAAAAATGGTATATCTCTTGCTTTTTTTCTTCCTGTCACTCTGCGGTAGGCTTGCTGCTGTGCTTGTTGATCATGTTGCATGATCTAGTAGAGACAAGCTGTCAGACCAGAACCCCTACATTTGACTCTATAGAAGAGAAGGACAGTTCTGGGCACCTCCGTACTGTTGGTCCAGTTTAGGGATGATCCATGGATTGGTCTATGGATTGGTCCAGGGAAAGGTCTAGGTATAAGTCCAGGAAATTGTCTACGATTGGTGCAAGGATTGGTACAGGGATTGGTCCAGGCACTGTCACAGTGATGAGTCCAGGGAGCAGTGTAGTGTTTCAGTACAGAGATCGGTCTAGGAATTGGTCTAAGAACTGGTCTAAGAACTGGTCCAACGATAGATCAAGGGAACGGTCTAGTGTTCAGTACAGAGATCGGTCTATGGATTGGTATAAGAAAAGGTCCAGTGATGAGTCCAGGGAGCAGTCTAGTGTTCAGTACAGAGATCGGTCTAGGAATTGGTCGAAGAACTGGTCCAACGATGGGTCCAGGGATCGGTCTAAGATCCGGTAGAGTGATGAGTCCAGGGAACGGTTCAGATATTTGAGAACATTGAGATTCTTACTTTAATTACAAAAAAAAAAGAGAAAACAACCAAAAAAAAAGCTTGAGTTGCCAAATTCTTGACATCAGTTATGAAGGTCAATGATAGCAAACACCATCAGGGACAACTTGTTCCAGAAACAAGAGCTAGCCAAAGGTTCCTAGGTCCACACTGAATGTGTAATACCTGGCATTGAGGAAACGCATGCGCTATCTTGGCTGTTTTTTTTTTTTTAGTGGCTCCTTTTTTCAACAGTAGGCTGACAGGAAAGGGGGAATGAGAGAGGGAGAGAGGACACCAGGTCGGATTCGAACCCAGGTCGGCCGCATCGAGGACTCAGGTCTCCGTACATGGGTCATGCGTGCTAACCTATCTTGGCTGTTTGAGTGATAAAAATGGTTTGTTGCATATTTGCAACAAGGAGTTAAAACAATTACCATTGTTTTCCCTCCTTGGCATTGAGTAGACAGACATCTGTACACCACAGACCAGGAAACTCCTGCTCTCATAGGTTTAGCTGTCTGAAGATCAGTTTATCATGTGCATTAAAATCAACTCTTAAATCCCAAAGGAATTCAGCTATTCAAAGGGTGAGCCATCCTACCCATTCCATTTAAAAGGCAGCTCCATAACCGCCTCTCAGCCCCATCCGACATGATGAGCAGCACTTGTGTGAAGTCAGCAGGCAAAATAAACAGCTGCCCAGTTCTTTATTGTTCGCCACTGAGTCATACGTGGGAAAAAGCAGGTGAATGGAAAACAGCCAGCCCTGTGGGATGACCATCTCACGCACAAGCAAATGTTCAGAAGCCACTGATGTTTGTGGAACTTGTCCTTTCTCTCTTTAAATGTTAAACATTTGAATATAGAATGTAGGCCTGTTTAGACGGTGTGTCTCCCAGCCCAGAGATCTGTTACCCATTAACCTACCATCTGTGCACCAGCAGCACGGTTCAGCACTAATTTGGTCTTTAACTCTGCAGAGCAGTTAGTTTAAAAAGGGACAACAGAGATCAGAGATTACAAAGATTTTCCAAGCATCCATTCATCAAAACCTGTTTACATTTAGTCAAATTATATTATATTAACAATGCATGATAAGAGAATTCAGAGGAAAATTCTGAATTATTTATAACAGGCTGAGCAGTGCAGATTCACTAAAGAGCTTTCTGCTCTTTCATAGGGAGAGAAATTTGTTCCAATTTTACTGAAAGCAGAGAATATATTGTTCCAAAAATGCAAATTTGAAAACATGTAAATGAAAAGATGAAGGTTTTAAGACTAATTTATACATAAACAAACTTTTTCAATTTTTTTTCAAATCAAAATTTCTTTTCCTGATTCTATTTTTTTTGACATTTGCTCTAAATAAACTTAGTTTTATGAATTAATTTCTTTCCTAATCTTGTTTTTAAAGAGACACCCGCTCCCTCCTTCTTTAAATCAAATAATGATCTAATATAATTGTTGTCTTTCTTATGTCCCTACAAATATTGTGGTACAGGTGACAAAATCGTTACCTTTATGTGACCTGGGTTATTGTGCACCTGTATGGTCGTTTGCATCTAAAGGTCTACTAAGGAAATGACAAACTGCTCAGATCAGAGCTGCCAGGTTGCTTTTACATTGTTCCATAAGAACAAACATGATCCTTCCTGGTTAATGGTAGAGTACAGACTGGCTTGCAATAGTACAATTTTTTTTTATAAACCCTGTCTTTTCTTTTCAACCTGTTTTCTTATATAATTATTATCAGATGAGATCAGGTTCATCCTTAAGTAACAAGCTCAGTTAATGCTGGTCAGACCATGTTACCATGGCCAGAATCAAAAGCCTTAAAGAAAGCAGTTCTTTATCGCACCATCAGTTATTGGAATAATTTCCCAATGAATATATACCTGACCTGGATAACAGCTGTCAAGTAACGAAGTACAAATACTTTGTTACTGTACTTAAGTACACTTTTTAGGTATCTATACTTTACTCCATTACTTATTTTTCTTCCTATTTATGACTTCTACTCATTACATTTTCACACAAGTATCTGTACTTTATATTCCTTACATTTTTAAAGCAAACGTTACTCGTTACTCTTGGCTTTGTTTTATTTATGAATATTTATTTCACGTCATGTGCTCCATCCAATGCAGATCATTGCCGCCATCCACACAGAGTGAAAACTAGTGTAATTGGATGAGTCATAGAACGCAAACACTCATTGGTTAGCTAAAGGAAATCATCAGAAGCAAGCAGGTGTTCTTAAACTGCAAACGTGAATTGTCTATGCCATGCTACAATGTAGGATTCAGAAAAAGATGCTGAAATGTCTGAAAGGTCGAACACAGGCGAGAGCGTATCGGGAGATGGAGACCAACAAGACCTCCCTCATCCTTTGCCCCATCTTAAAGAACTTTTCAAAATAGTCTAAAAATTGAGCTTTCAATTCATATAGTGGCATCTGGCTGTTTTTATTTAAAGTTACTTTATACTTTTATACTTTAAGTAGTTTTTAGAGCACATACTTTTAGTTTTACTTGAATAAAGAGGTCAAGTCAATCAGAATCAGAATCAGAATCAGAAATACTTTAATAATCCCAGAGGGAAATTACTTTTGTTACACGCTCTAGTTACAGTTGAAGTCAATACTTCAACTTTTACCAGAGTGTTTTTAAACTGCAGTATCTACTTAAGTAACAAATGTGTGTACTTTTGACACCACTGCTGGATAATTAAGTATCTTTTTATCACTTAAGAAAGCATTATATACATTTGTGAGTAGTGAATTAACATATTAA
>NW_015150920.1:519819-527981 GCF_000732505.1 Cyprinodon variegatus | reverse complement strand
GGCCAGTGAACCAGAGGACTGGTCTCTATGTAAATTTCAGGACGTGGCAAAAGTACAGACCAGAACCAAATAAGGCAACATCCATGAGTTTACGTCAACTTGGGGTTTCGTTTGGATTCGTCCGTTTTATGGTGGAAGTTTAGAATTGTGAGATTTGCAGAGAAAGCAGGTGTCGATTGGGTTTGAACTTTTCTGTACGTCCATTTCACCCACTGAATTCATCTTATTCATCTACGACAAAGGAAACTTGGTTTGCCATTTTATTACCCCTTTAATTGATTTTTGTTTTGTCTTGTGGACCCCAGCGAGACTAGCTCGTCTCAATTTGGTGACTGCGCCGCCATTAAGATACCAAGGAAAACTTTCAAGAGGTCACCAGAGGTCAACCCCCCCATCCCCCTAAAATCAACATAATTTGGTGTCAATCATTCCAGCTACAGGTGAAAGGCTGTTTTTACTGATCTCTCTTTAAAATTATTCACCAAAGTTCAAAGGACAAAATGTTGATCAGCCTAAGGTAATTTAGCTGAAGTAGAGATCATTTTGTCAGGATGAAGGCGGCCATCTTCAGGTCCCAGGTTAAATGAGCCGAGGTCAGTGGTTAGACAGGAGCTTCTGGGCAGCTTGTGACGACACAGTGAAACGCGTCATCTTCCCAGAACCGGGCCGGATGAGTGGACCCGGATGGGCGAACTGGTCATAGTAACAGAGCCAGGCAGTAACAGGAAGTGGATTCCCGTTTGCAAGGGGCTTACCAAAATAAAAGTCTAAAGAAACGGTTCTCAAACCTTTCTTGATAGTTTTCACACCCTTTTAACATTTTATATTAATTTTAACTTTTTTTAATGGAGTGAAAAATTACAATGTTCCATTAGTATTTATCTTTTTTATTGGTTCTTTATTCAGTTTGCTGAGCTTGCCTCCCCTTTGGCTTTGTGCTCCAGTCCTCTCCTTCTTTTCTCTGTAGAAAAAAAGATTCAAACTAATGCAGACGCCCCTGATGTGTCCTTACTTCCCGTCTGTGACCTCTGACCCCTATAGCTGAGCTGTAGAGATGACAACCTTCCCCCCTTACTTCCAGCTTTGTAAATTGCCAGGATCATTGTTGCTGCGGTTCGTTTAAGCCCGTGTGTGTCTGATGAAGCATCAACCAAACCTTGAGGCTGCGTGTGATGGAAGTTCTGCATTTTCTATTACATGCAAATAAACAGCAAATGAGACTAATGAGAGGCCGTCTGTCTGCGACCACACCCATCCCGGCCACACGGCGGCCCTCTGCCTCCTTATTTGGTCAGGCTCCCAGCTCGGCTGCTGATTGGCTCACGGGTTGTATAGGGACCCGCACACCTGTGCAGGCTTGCTCTCACCCACCTTGCATCTCCTCTGCAGAGCAGACGGGCTCAGGCATGAAGACACTGTTGCTTCACAGATAACCATTAATGCTCCAGTCATGCTGCTATGTTTGAATCTTAGGTCTTTTAAAATGATACCAAAGCATCCTTCAGTGCATGTCTAGTGTTAGTGTGTTTGTGAAACCGTAGCAAACCGTGACCTTGAGGCGCTCGGATCCCTTTGAATCCAGCTGCACAGCAGTCAGACATGACATTCCAGGCCTCCTGCGTATAAAGTCACATTCAGCATGTGGAGGAAGGAGCTTATCAGTTGTTTCAGGAAGCTGGTCAATTATCACACAGAGAAATGTGGGTTTGGGTTTGTACAACCGCCCCCCCCCAAAGGACAAAGTCAATTTGGTGAAATTAAACTGACAAACTGACCGGCTGGGACGGTCCACTTCAGCGGGTCCGACATTTTAAAGAGTTCAACCAAAAAAGGAAAGAAAGCGCTGCTAATGATGCTCAGCGCTGGGGAAAGAAAATGACAAACACTGACCTCTAGTGGACACAGAGAGAACATCAGGCTGTTATTCCATTGGTTTATTGAACAGACAAGTTTTCCATCTAACAGCTGCAGAGGCTTTTAGATCAGACTGATATCGATATCGTCTTTTATTCATTGCTCTTCCTCCGCTGCAGCTTCAAATTCAGACAAAATGGATCTGGAAGAGAAGGAGAGAAAGAACCAGAGGCAATGTGTTTGAAAAAGGGGCTTCAATGCTAATAGTTCACAGAAGAACGTTTATGTGAAAGCTGAAATCTAATTTAGGTTTTAAAATCAGACAGACATTTATTTAAAGGTCAGAGCAGCTTCTTCCACAGAACATCTAAAGTAGTGCAGAATAAAATAATTAATATTATGGAAATAACTGTATATAAATAGTGACGGTTCCAAACTATATAAATATTTAATTCTGGGCTTAATTTCAGAAAGATTCTCCATCAAGATGTAAGCAGAGACTCTAAGCAGTTCTATCTTCTTTGTTCAGAGTTTTTTAACTGGATAACTTAACTCAGCATCTAATTAACTCTTACGCCGTTTCGCAATATATGTACTTGTGCGTTCTTGTGTGCTTGTGAAACGTCATCATCCTCAGCCCTAGCAATGTTCCAATTCACAACAACAGCAGACAGAGAACGGAGAAAGTCCCCGAATGTTGTTCTCGCCCCTCCCTCTTTACCCAGCATGCATCAGAGCAGACTGGTCCGTTCTTAAGATTGACAGCGTAAGTTTATATGAGGTGGGCTATGGCAGGCCGTTTTTACATTTATTAAACTAGGACTTAGGACTTTCCTTTCTGCTGTTCCATTTATAGATCACTAAAATAAGATTCTACCTGAAGTTCATAGAATGTTGCTATGGTAACAGAAACAGGTTGAGGAAACTCTCTTTGTATAAACGGAAAAGTCAGTTTCAGGTTTAGAAAACTTTAGAGGGTTCAGTAAACCTACTTTGTGAGACGGACCCCAGCTGACTTAGCCTGATAAACCAGACTAAATGGGAGATTAAACGTGTAATTTATAGTCTGGCCCCGATGAATGAGACATCGGAAGATTGTTGATGAGAACAACCCGTAGTTTTCAAACCATATATGTGCCTATTGGCCAACGCTCTGACCAATGAGCGCAACCGACTGTGACGTAGGAAGCACGACAGGAAGCTAGTGGGGGAGTGGAAACAAACAGCCTGTCAGTAAAACGGCGAATACGTCCTTCTAAAAAATGAATGAGCGTAGAGCCTCTTCCTGCTGACGTTTAAGCGAAAACCCCAAGTCTAATCCTTCCTAAACTGATTCCAAAGCTGAGTCAAAAATCGCCATCAGAGCCAGAGGTCCTTCACACACGACTATGCCGAGAGAGGGCTGCTGCAGACGGACTGCGGTTAGCCTTGTCTGCCGTTAGCCTCGGAGGTCCGCTGGTTGCAGTGGTCCGCTAAACTTTTGAAATCTTTTTTTTTTTTAAATCCGCAATAAATCGGTAAATGGACCATATAGTGACACTATAAAGTATAATATTCTCACCTTGAAATGATCTTAAAACGTACTTTTTTTAAACAACCAGCGACAGAAAAGAGAACTTAACTTTCAATGGAGCGCTGCATTGAAAGCTGCTGCTGCCGCAGTTCATGCTACTGTGTCATGCAGCTTTGTCGTCACGCCCTCAAAACCCCGTCTGCTTTGCATCCAGACATTCAAAACACATCTCTGCGTTGTGATTGGCCCGCCAGATTTAGGGCCTGGGGAACTGATCGAGGCTAGAGTAACTCGCAGGCAGAAATGATTTTGGCCGCTGGGGGCTGGGGCTAGTTTATTAGGCTACAGCTGGCTAACAGTAGGAAAGGAGAGAGTGTGAGTGCGCCATCTACAGGCCAAAGAGAGTTAGGCTTGGAGCCAACAAATGGCTGCTCTGGTTCAGACTGACTCTGAAGCAGAAATCGCTTTTAAATGTCAGAGAAAGATAAATACGACTAATCTCAGTGTTAGCTAATAATTCAGCATCAGATGCTTTGCTCAGAGTATTATTGCCAACCTTCTTCTAACTTTAAACTACTGTAAAGACTAAAGGCTAAAAGTTCACTTCCCACTCGCTGATTCCAGGTTTTGCAGGATAAGAGCCCCTCTCCCCGCCTCACCTCTGCTCCTCGGTCAGCTCCAACTCGGCCAGCGCTCGCTTTGCCAGTCCTGGTGTGGCTGGCAGACAGAAGGCTGCGGACAGCTGGACCAGCTCCACGGCTCTGTGAGGAGCACCGCTGCTTTGACACGCCGACAGGAAGCTGTTCATCAGGGCCTCGCTGCAGAGCAACGCAGGATTTATTTTCTATTGGTTGCTTTAAATGCTTCAGAAGGCAGCTAGTGTGTGTTTAAACTTACGAAGGAACTCGGTTCTGGGCCTTGAAGAGCTGCAGCATCTCCCTGGAAAGTATGGAGAGCAATGTGTTCATTTAATGGATAAAAAAGGTTTGAAAAATTATTTATTGTGTTTGTTAAAATCCAACCAGCATTTGTTCAGTTTGCAATTTTGCCACATTTTATTTTCCAGAATTTTTTTTACTTAAAATGTTAAATTTTTTTAATTTGATTTTCAGATATTTATTTCTGGTGATACTAAGTTTTATAAAAATATTTTTTTTCCCCAAATCCTTTTACAGATTTTACCCTCTAAACTAGTGCAGGCTCTCTGCACGGACTGATAGAAACGAGTCTTCTCTACGTGGACGTTAGCAACTGCATTTTTATCAGTAACTGTGGATGAAAATTTGTTCAAAATGCTTTAAAAAAAAAAAAAAAAAATTTGAAGAAAATATGTTTCAAAAAAACAACTTCTGAATAGAAAAAAGGTTTGGAGAGAAATTCATAAGATTTATTAAAAAAAAATGATCCAATATTTTTTTTCTTCCATTGATTATTTTCAAACTTTCCGTTTTTTTCATTCAAATTTTTAAAGTTCTGATATGTTTAACATTTAAAATGATTTGTTTTGGAACCACAGTTTTACTAATTGAAATCTTTCTGAAACCTGTTAATCAGATTCTCCATCTTTATTTCTATTGGTCTGTATGCAGACCAATAGAAATACTGTTGCTAACGTCTGAGCAGAGCAGACTTCTTTCTATTGGTTATCGGTTCACAGGCCACCCGAGTACAAGGGTAAAATCTGTAAATTTGATAAGAATTCAATTTAGTGTCCAAAACAAATAAATAAATAAATAAAATCTGAAAAAAAAAATGAAAAAAAAAACAAACAAAATTTGTTAAACATAAAAAATTAGCAAACCAAACCTTTTAATTAAACTTTTGCCTGCACATATAAATTACTCTCAATCTTTTTTTCTATTGAGACATTTTTTTGTTCCATCTCTGAAAAGCATTTTGTTCAGATTTCCTTTTTATGACACGTTCTTTGCATTTAATAATATTGGAATAGATTTCTCTCCATAGAAGGGACCACAGTAGAGCAGGAGTTCAGGAATCATTTAACAGACAGATTCTTCGTAGCTTTCTTCAAATATAACCACAGGCAAGGGCGAAGGTTTGAGTTCAACTCTGGTTTGATTTCACTATTGGTCTGATGTCGTTGGTCCGATGCAAAAATATGAATGCTCGCTTTTTTATGCTTGACAGGAAAATCAGGGTGTATTTCATTTAAAGAGAAAAGCAGCATTTCTTGCTACATTTATACAAATCTTATAAGCACTATATACACTAGATGCTGTTTATCAATGTACGAATCTTAACTGGTTCTGATGAATGAGGAAATAGGACTTTTTTCCACTTTGAGAAGATTTGCATTTGAAATTACCAGCGACAAAGTAATGTATGTAGGTAAATGTAGGTAAATTGGTGCCTATTTAACAGAATATAGTCTAAATATATGTGCTATATGTGGATTTATACTTTTTTTATTTTGAAGATATAGAATTGTGCAGAGATAAATAGAGGTAAAACCCACTCTTTTAAATGTTCTCTTTATATCATGAAACAAAGCGAAATAATCGATTCAAGGGACGCCACATAAATGTATTGTATTTACATGTGCCCTGGAACTAGAAGAGGAACTGACGCTGAGCATTTAATATATTAACCTCACTCTACAAGTTGTACATCTAGGCTGTAGTTACTCTGTTTAACCCATTTCATGTATTTTATTTAGGGCTGAAACAATTCATTGGATTAATCAATAATTGAAATGATGTCAACAAATTTAGTAATCAATTAATCATTAACTGGAGTAAAGAGACTCTACAACATGTCTTTAGCTCACAGAGCGACCCACTTAGAGCTGGAATTAAACAAAAATTGTAAAAAAAAATGTATAAAAATGTAGTATTTTAGATAAAACATGTTTTTTCGTCTGTCAATATTCTCCATCCAGAACTCCTCTACTGCTGCAACAACGCTGTATTGTAAATTATAAACTTGTTGGTAGGGACAAGAAGGTCGGTCCAAAATTCTGGTAGGGACATGTCCCTATGGTCCCTATGCAGACCTACGCCCATGACCACAGGATTCAGTGAGATGAAGTGAGTGAAGAAGCAGAATCCAAACGGACATCAGAGCAGTTTCTACTCTTCTAGTTTCCTGCATCGGTGAGAATTTAAGGAGGATGGACGTGTCTCACCAGGCCTGTTGCAGCTTGTTGGCTCGCAGCATCAGGGTGGTGATGTGTGACAGCGAGGGCGTGGTCCACTCCATGCTGGACCTGCCATCGAACGCACTCTTCACATCCAGAGCGCACTGAGCGAAAGACTCCTGGACCTGGAGAAACGCGGAGACGGGTCAGGAACAAACAGCCAGAGAGCGACATGGACGGGAAGGAAACGCACCTCAGCGCTGTGCTCGTCTCGGGCCATGAGACTCAGCAGCTCCCCCACCAGGTCCACCTTGTTATCGTGACCAAGAGTCTTTATATCTGCAGAGAAAAACTGAAAATGCAACAGATTTCCAGCTTTAAGAAAGAGTCCAGAGCTGCTGGGCTGTTCCTTACCTTTCCATATGGCGGGCAGCAGGTCCAGGCGGCTGTCTGTGTCCAGAGCCTGGAGCAGGTCCCGCATCCCCTGAGGGTTGGGGTAGTACAACTGCAACACCAAGAGAAGGAAGATGGAGTCAGTTTCCATCCATTATTGTTCAAAGCAAGAACACGTTCAGTAAAAGGAACTGAATAAAATGCAATATAGAAATGAAACTAATGAGAATAACTTTGCTGTTTTCTCCGATTTAGTTTTTTTATTTTCCATTATTTATTTTTCAGTTTAATATTTCTGATTCTCTTTTTGTTCCTCTGGAGTGAGGAGTGATGCGGCATTTCTGTTGGTCTACATGAACGACACTAACGTCTGTGGATGGCGAGCGTTTGGACTGGGCTGGAAGTGAGGAGAAACTTTTTGAAAAGAAAAAGATCCTTAAAACTCAACCTGAAATTTGAAAAAAAAAACAAAACATGAAATATGTCCAATCTGTGAAAAAAAGCAGAAAAAAATTGAAATAAAATCTGAGAAAAAAGCAAAGTTCCTCTAAAAAACCTTTTTTTAATAAAATCGTTTATGAAGGTTTTATTTCTAGACTGCGGTGTTTCCAATAGTAACGGATCGGAGATTCCGATGTGCACTGACCGAGGGGATGATCCGGGCGTACCACCTCAGCACCACGTCCACGTGCTCCATCATGCACAGCAGGTTGAAGAAGCGGCCGCTGTGGAGGAAACAGAGGAGGGTTATAGAGAGGTGGGACAGATCAGGCAGAACCAGAGGAGAACGTCTGACTTACTAATAAATGCTCTGTTGGTAGGAGTCTCCCAGCAGCCTCCAGTTCTCGCCCACTTCTACCAGTTGGTGGACTTTGTAGCCCAGCTCCAGATCTTTACTGTCCAGACACTTGGAAGGAAAACACAAGCAGCTGAACATCGGATGGATCAGATCTACTCTACAGAACCAGAACCAAACATGGAAGAGCAGCTTTCACATCTAACACCCCAATAATGTGGAATAAACTCCCAAAAACTGGAAAAGAGCTGAAAGCCTGACTTTAAATCCAGATTAAAAACATATTGGTGTAGAGCGGCCTTTGACTAGGCCATCTAAACATTGTTATTTATACACTGCTCAAAAAAATTAAGGGAACAATTTGAAAACACATCAGATCTCAATGGGGAATAAAATCCTGCTGTTTATCTCTACTGACATGGTAGACTGGGTGATGTGTTAGGAACAACAGGATGCCACATCAATAGATGGAAATGAAAATTATCAACCTATAGAGGGCTGAATTCAAA
>NW_015150920.1:515970-518626 GCF_000732505.1 Cyprinodon variegatus | reverse complement strand
GGTCCTGCTGATGGGTTGTAGACCTTCTACGGCCCTGTCCAGCTCTCCTGGAGTAACTGCCTGTCTCCTGGCATCTTATTTTTATTAACACCAAAGCAGCTGAAACTGATTAACAACCCCCTCTGCTACTTACCTGGCCAAATCAATATCCCAGAAGTTTAATTAACTTGATGCTATACTCTGATTACAAAGTGTTCCTTTCATATTTTTAATAGTGTATTTCCAAGTCTAAATTTCCTTTCTTTCTCTGATCAATCATTTGATGCTTTTAACCCGAATTCCTTGTTGAAAAAGTAAATTCTGATTCTACACTTTGAAGGACAGTAAAGCCAGAAACGATTTTTACTATTTATTGTTATGGAGTGAATTTTGTTCCATTATTTTTGCAAATGACATTTTTGGTGAATCAAAAGAGTAATTTTACAAAACTGAAAAACTTCTTAATTAAAAAGAATAACTTTTCTTTTCTCAGGTTTGGTTATTTAAATTGTTTGTATAAATGTTAGCAACAACATTTTTATGGCTCATGAGCGAGGTTGGATTTTGCTGGAAGGGGAAGTTTAAAGTATGTAACTAGTTGCACTTTTTTTCCCTAAACTTTTGTTTTTCAAAATAAGACTTTCACATGACCCATGTATGGAAGCTTTAGTTTTCTACGTGGTCGACCCGGGTACGAATCCAACCGGTGGTACTTTGCTGCATGTCTCGCCCCCTCTCTTGTACCCCATTTCCTGTCAGCCTTCTGTACAGAAAACCAGCCACTAGTGCAGTAAAAACCTCAAAAAAAAAAAAAAATAAAAATTTGATTTTGTTTCAAATTTTTCGAATTTCCATTTACTAATCATATTCTTTGCCTGGAACAATAATGGAACAAAATTCACTCCATACTTTAACCAAATCTTAATGGGGAGGGGGTATGAATACTTTTAACCATTAATGGATTCAAGGAGCTTCAAACCAAACGTGCTTCGTCATTTCAGCCCATTCCTCACACTTCTGACTGCCGGTTATTAACTTACTATTCTCATGGCACTGGAGAAGAAGAAAACTGTGGGGAGAAGAGAAGAAGAAAAGCAGAGGTTAGAAAAGCACTACGCCTGATGTGTGACATCACTTCCTGTGTGACTCACCATCATCGGGGTCCTGGCAGGTGAAGCGGGTTCCTTCCAGCTCTGTCAGGATGTCCTGCAGGATGTCCGTGTTGTTCGGCCCAGAGGAGGCTGTGGAAAGGGACGCCATCGTTCAGTGAGTCCCCGGCTCCCAGAAGGCCCCGCCCCAGTGGCGTCCCCACCTACCTGACTTGTAGAAAACGGCCAGGACATGGTCGTAGGTGGCCAGGCTCGGAGCTGTAGGCGCAGAAGGTGGTCAGGAAACAGAAGGAGACGTGGATGGAAACAGAGGAGCAGAGCTTACCGATCCCCAGGGCCTTCATCTCATTCAGCGTCTGAGGAGCCAAGCTTTTGGCCAGAAAGCCGCAGCGCCTCAGAGCTTTCAGAACGCTATTGAAGGTCAGCAGGTTGGGGCGAACTTTCTGTTGGCTCATCTGGTTCAGCAGCTCCTACAATCACCCAGAGGAAGGAGTTTAACGGCTCTGAGGGATGCTGGAGCAGAGGGCGGGCTACCAGAGCTCTGACTTACAGTGATCAGGTCCCACCGCTCGCTAAATTTCTCTCTGACATCTGGAGCTGCTGAGATCAGCGCGTTGAAGACGTGGACATCAGCTGTGAACACAAGGCGAGGTTACGCACCAACAGCACAGCGAGTCATGGCCGGCCGCCGTCATTTCAACATAAAACCAGGATTATTAGCCTGATGCTATCACGGAGTATTAGGTCCAGGCTAGAGATTATTTTTTTTCAATTTGAGAATAAAGTTGTAACATTACGAGAATAAAGTTGCAACATTAAAAGAATAAAGTAATAAGATTATGAGAATAGAAACATAACATTATGAGAATAAACTCCTGAGATTACAAGAATAAAGTCGTAGCATAGCAAGAATTAATTTGTAACATTACAAGAATAAAGTTGTAATATTACAAGAATAAAGTAATAAGATTACGAGTATAGAGTCGTAACATTACGAGAATAAATTCGTAACATTACAAGAATAAAGTAATAAGATTACGAGAATAGAAACATAACATTACGAGAATAAACCCCTGACATTACAAGAATAAAGTCATAGCATAACGAGAAGAAAGTCCTAACATTACGAGAATAAAGGCGTAGCATAACAAGAATAAATTCGTAACATTACGAGAATAAAGTCGTAATATTACAAGAATAAGTTCGTAACATTACAAGAATAAAGTAATAAGATTACGAGAATAAAGTCGTAACATTACGAGAACAAATTTGTAACATTACAAGAATAATGTAATAAGATTACGAGAATAGAGTTGTAACATCACAAGAATAAAGTCGTAACATTACGAGAATAAAGTCGTAATATTACAAGAATAAGTTCGTAACATTACAAGAATAAAGTAATAAGATTACGAGAATAAAGTCGTAACATTACGAGAATAAAGTCGTAATATTACAAGAATAAGTTCGTAACATTACAAGAATAAAGTAATAAGATTACGAGAATAAAGTCGTAAGATTACGAGAATAAAGTCGTAACATTACGAGAATAAAGTCGTAATATTACA
>NW_015150920.1:502551-514851 GCF_000732505.1 Cyprinodon variegatus | reverse complement strand
ATAAAGTCGTATTTAATGACAACATTTAGAAGAAGCCCCAGGCAGCTGTTTTTGTTAGATAGAAATGCGGCTCCTCTGGTGTTTTTTTTCAGAGCTCCTCTCATTTTGCTTCCATTAAATCAGACACAGAATCAACCAGACCTCGGCTGCGTGTTCTGATCCTCACCCGTCAGCCTGTGGTTGAGCAGCTCCGTGTACATGTTGAAGGCCTTTGAAAACACTCCGTGCTGCAGACAGACACAGGAACAAGTTTTACATTGAGGACGTGGTCGGACGGATGCTGCGGCGAAGGAGGCCGTACCTTCACCATGCCTCTGATCAGAGCAGAGTAACACCTCGAGTCTCTCTCTGGCAGCTGCTGGAAGATCCGTTCTGCATTGTTGTTTTCCTTCCAGGAGAACTTCAGGTCCGTTCCTCGCCGCCCTCTGACTTTACGCCTCTTTGTGTCGTCTCCCCCCTCCTGCTGAGCCGAGCACAGAAACGCTTAGCTCACCTGAGGCAGCGCCAACGACAAACACTGACAGAGAGCGACTCACTCCATCCTCCAGAATCGGGGCGCCCTCCTGGACGGGGTCCCTGTCGCAGTACACGCAGATGAGGTCCAGCATCTCATGGGTCGTTTCCATGGAGACAGGTGTGCCTGGGAGCAGCAGTAAGGAGCAGGTTTCTAGGCGGGGGCGACCACCTGAGAATCCCCCCCTTGCTGTGGGTGAACTCACCAGACTGCAGCAGCTGGTCGTACATCTCCACGGCAGCAGAGACCTTCCTCAGGCTGATCCGCTCCCTCAGCGCCGCCTCGCTCACCTCCTCCAGACGCAGCGCCACGCTCTCCGGCATCAAGCACTGAAACAAACCCCCCGTTAGACGCTGAGCTGAAGAGAAATGGATCAAAACACGCTCCGGTTCTTACTGGAATATGTGGTTCAGCAAAGTCTTTGGTGAAGAACTTGGGGTTGTTGTTGACGAAGTATTTAGCTGCAGCTCTGCCAGACTCCTGGGAGAGGGAGAAGAGCTTCTGCAGAGAGGAAGAGGAAAACATGTCAGACGCTAAAGCACAGACGTAAGGCTATAAGCTCTGAGCGGCGTTTCTAAACGTACGAACTCAGCAGACGTCCTGGGTGAGAGGTACGAGTCGTCCTGGAACTGGTAGGGATACGCTGTTGGATCCTGCAGGGAAAAACACGTTAAAAAAAGAGGAGCGAGCAGAAACACACTGAAGCGAGCGGAGAGGGGGGTCCTACTCTGTGGACGGTGGAAGCCAGAGCCTCCAGGACTGCTTCTCTGTTCCTGTGGGGAGAAAAGCCCATCGATGACGGATCTGATGACAGGAAACTGAGCTGCAGGCGTCATGTAGAAGGTAGACTTACCATGATTTCTTCCTGGGGATAACTATCGCCTCTTTGGACTCTGAAATGCAAGAAATAGAAACAAAAACCAGCGTTGGTGAAATGATTCATTCTGTTAGGCAGCAGAGAGCAACGCTCAACATCCTCAATATTTGGTTTATGGACGGAAATAAAGCTTGGAATCAGTAAATCTGAATCAAACGGTAAGAAATTTAAAAACCCTGAAAGAAGTTAAATTAAATTATTCATTTAGTTCTTCATTTAAATATCTGTTCAAATATCATCCATTAAATAAATTATTGAATGTTTTGTAATGAAATACTTATTTACTTATCTATTTATTTATTAAATACATTATCTAATAGATTTACCACAAAATTATAAAGAGATAATAAATATTATATAAAATTTATTAAATACATTTTAATTAAATGTAATCAAATTAAATAATTACATGTTCAAAAAAAGATTTTACTTATTTATCTAATGCAAGAAAAAAAATATATACCATGACATTAGAAAATGCACATATTTCTCAATTTTCCATTGAATAATTAAAATTAACTCTAAGAACTAAATTAAAGAATTTTATTTCAAAGAAGTATTTTAATATTTATCCATTACATGATTAATAGATTAGATAAACTGTGAAATTACTAAATACATCATTAAATTTACCATCAAAAAACTGAAAAATACATTTGCAATTGTAAGTGAAATAATTCCAAGTTATTTCAAAAATACATTATTTTATTCATTTTAGAGTTTATTTTAGGCGTTTCAGTCTGTGATTTTATATGTTTTTGGGTTTATATTGTTAAAACACTTTACAGTATTTTATTGTTTATCTTTTAACTCTTCACTAGTGTGTTACTCTTATACATTTTTCTAAGATTTATATTCTTGTGGCCATTTTATTTCTATTATTTGTTTGCTGCTGAACAACCAGAATATCCCCATTGTGGGAGAATAAAGGGATTTTCTTTTCTTTTCTTTTCTTTTCTTTTCTTTTCTTTTCTTTTCTATTCTATTCTATTCTATTCTATTCTATTCTATTCTATTCTATTCTATTCACTCATTAAATGTTTCCACAGCTACATAAGCGACCTTATTTCATATTTACAGCATGTGTAATTTGTCTCTACCTGCCTTGTAAAAGAGCATTTCCCACAGCATGATGCTTCCACCGCCATGCTTCATCATGCGGATTGGGTCTGCAGTTCACTTTGTTGAACTTTGAGCCAATTTTCATAAACGTTTATTACGGATGATTTAAATTGGATGACTTGGTATTTGCCCTGTAAAAATCCAAACCATCTGATCCGTTTACCTTTAGGAACCTCAGCTGCTTGTTGTCGAAGAGCCGCAATCAGACTGAAACTCCTACAGGAAACAAACAGAGAGAGGTCAGATATTTCAAATAGACCGCGGCTTCTCTAACTTTTCATCCTAATAACTAACAGTGCTGCAGCCTGGAGTGTATAAATATACAGAGGAAGGTAATTACATTCATTTTTAAATACATTCTTTTGTGGAAAATTCATAATTTTAAACTTATTCTTTAATCAATTGATGTGAATTGTATTTTTTTTCAATCATGCATTCCTAATAGTATATGTACTGTGACACTTCAACAAATCTATTGTATTTACATAATTCATGTTGCATTTCTTTATTTCCTCATATATGTTATCCCTCCATAAACCTCAGGAACCACATCACAATATTTTTTACAAATAGTTTTGTTCATTTGGGAAACTCAGATAAAGACCAACAAAGATGTTTCCTAAAACCGAAACGAGGTCACAGAGAAATGTGGCTCCTTTTTCTTTTTTCATTGGCCCTAATCCTCTTCCGTACCCAATATATTTCCCTAATGTACTTTTATTCTGCATCATGTTTTATCGTCTAATAAAACCAATAAACTACATAAGGAGGTCACACAGTTTGATGGGGGACAGCATTCGATGCTACACCGGTGTAGGTACCAGATAGCGGATTGTTAAAAAGCGACAGCAACTCTGGTATATATATTAACACCAAAGGTCTTTTCCTCGCTGTGTTGGTTAATAGATGGCTAAGGGTCTTCAGGTATTTAACTGTTTAAACCTGCATTTGGATGATTGTTGGTGATGTAAGTAACTGACAGAAACATGACCTCTCCTGCCGGTGGGGATGCTGTCACTAATAAAACACTAGATATTACAGCTCAGTAAACTTAGGACATTATAGGAAGGCAACATTAAGCGTATTTTACCTTCCAGCAAACAGCTGGTCGACATTAATCCGCAGAAATCCACTGTTTCTCTGAATATAGTGTCCTACGTGCCTGCAGGGAGCCGCCATATTGTTAGCAACTGAAGGCTTGTGGGAACGGAGCAAACCATATCAGCTGAAACAGGGGGTTGGGGTGAGAGTGATAGGTTATTTCAAATGTTTAAAATAATATATAGGAATTAAATATGGTAAAATGCATTTTTGTGCACTATTGTAATATAAACTAAAAGTGACGGTTAATTCCGCCGTTTAACTCCGTGTCGGAGAACTCCCCTCCAGTCTCAGAGGCGGTGGAACGGTCCCACGTGTGGAACAGGAGGACTCTGCAGCTCGTGGGTTTCAACACTTAGCAACATGAATTATCAGCACTAAACAACAGAGTTTTAGCTAACATCCGCAGAAAAATGCTGTTTTCTAAAGAGGTGCCATGGCGGCGGCTAGAGGGCATGACCTTTGGTTTGTACTCGACCGAGGAAATAAGGTGAGACACTTTTTAGCCTGTTAGCTTGGGGCTAGTTAGAGCTCAAAACATCCAGGCAGAAATATTCTGATGTTTACTTTTAGCTAATGCGCGTGTTATTCATGTCAAACCCCAAACTCTTCCTGTCATTTAACATTTTACCCTCTCCTGTGCAGGAAGCTGAGCGTGAAAGCCATCTCAAACTCCAGGTTCCTGGATGCTGTGGGAAATGTGGCCCCAAACAGTTTATATGATCTGGCCCTGGGGCCAGCAGACATCAAAGAGGTACAGAAACATGGAGTGCTTTAGATGTACTGGATGCCATGTGTTATTATCTACTTATTTCAGTCTTGATTCATTTGTTTTCAGGTCTGTTCAACCTGCTGTCAGGATTTCAACAACTGTCCAGGACACTTTGGACACGTAGAGCTGCCTCTCCCAGTATACAACCCTCTGTTCTTTGATGTAAGCTCAGTTTAACACAAACAAGCATCAGATCTCAGTTCCTTTTTTTCCCCAAATATATTAAAAATCAGCTGGATGAAATGGAAGTTTATTTGGCTGATGCTAAATATTTAGTTATTTGTAGTTTTCACACAACAATGCAGACTTTGCTGATGTAACACAGAGTATTAGGGCCAGGCTAGAGATTTTTTTGATTAGGAGAATGAAGTCATTACATTATGAGAATAAAGTCGTAAAATTATGAGAACAAAGTCGTAACATTACGAGATAAAGTTGTAATATTACGAATATGAAGTCGTCATACCCCAACCCATTTCATAAAGAAAGCTTGGAGCTCCGACCGGCAGATGACGGCCAATCAGCAACCTGAGTCCACTTTCACATTCTGCCCTATTTAATGCTGGTGCTAAAAGATTTCCTTATTTGTTAAACTAGAGCCAAAATATAATTTCACATGATGCTCCACATTCCTCATTTTAGTGAAGAAAGTGTTTCTTGGAAGAGTTGTCGTTAAGTAGAATTTGTTTTTCATAATTTTAGTACTTTTTTCTCCTAATATTACGACTTTTTTCTCGTAATGTTACGACTTTATTCTCATAATAGTGTATTAATAAAAGAATATAGGAAAAAAAATATTTTTAACACGAGCAATTGATCATCATTTATAATAATACAGAGAAGAGGCTGACCACAGAGAGAGCCAACATTGGAAAAATAAGGTTTAATATCTAAGAAACAATCACACAAAAGTTACTGAGGGAATTTCTTTTGCCACGGTACTGATTTAGAGAAGAATTGAGGGTCTTTTCTGTCGTCCCTTTTAAATTAAATACATTTTAAATAAGTTTAATTGAATTTAATTGATTATTGATATATCTTCCATTAATTTAGTCAATAATTATTCGTTAACTTGAGCTTAGAGACTTTAAAACATGCTGAACATTTAACCCACTAAAAGCGGTTCTTATTCCAACATTGTAAAAAAAAAAACTATTTTGAAAGTCCTTACCAGTTTTAGCCTCACTTGGTTTATCTGATTATTAATCCAAAAAGGAATTAGCTCTAGAATGAACAGTAGTTAACTACAGTAGATGTTCTCAAACTTTTATTTTCCTTTCCAAAAATATTTACCAGAATTGATTTTTTTTTTAAATAAAAAAAAAAAATTTCTATTTGTTTTTTTATATTTTTAAAAAAATCAATATATAACATTGATGCATAAAAACCTACTGTAATTTTATTTTAGTGTTAAATTCTGTTTAAAGAACAGATTATTATTAAAAATGTCCCCGGACCTGTACTGGTTGATGATTTTGTTTATTCGGACTGTCCTGATTTTTAATTGGTTACCCCTGATCTAATCTACACAGAGCAGAGCAGCACGTTGTCGCTAACAGCAGTGCTTTTCATAATAAAGTACTTTTTTATATATTATGATATTTAAATTAAAATAAGTGCAAAAATACATGGTACGCTATTTTATATGCTTCACATTGCTTAGAATGTCTTTTAAACGAACTCTGAAGGTGTGGAGGCTTTTAATTTGCTGCTGTGTCAATGACGTATAGATGGAACTCTATATTTAATATTTGAATAACCTTTCTCTGTCGATATGGATTTGGTCTAAATGGACTTTATCTTTTCAACGCTTTAGCCTGTAGTTTTATTCTTTGCTCTTTCCCTTTGTTTCTCTCCATCTTGTTCTTCTTCAGAAACTCTACCTGTTGATTCGCGGTTCATGTCTGGCGTGCCACATGTTGACGTGTCCCCGAGCCGCCATCCACCTGCTGGTGAACCAGCTGCGGTTAGTGGAGCACGGCGCCATGCAGGAGGTCTACGTCATCGAGAGCGTTCTCAATCAGGTGAGAGGAGGAAGGAGCTGCTGGTTTTTAATCTAGATCCTTTGTGTTTGGTTTTCGGCTGGAGACGGGCTTTTACTGCAGCTGTCTGGAGGTCATCTGGCTGAAGGTTAAAGTCGTAGGGAAATTATATTTAAATGTCAAATCATTCTGGCTTAAACGTGTATCTAAATGTACTCTTTATCAGACTATATTGTCTCAAAATTTATAAATTTCTATTTAAAAAAGTCGTGTCTTAATATCTGTGTTTGTTTTCTAGTTATCTTCTGCAGGTCAGTTAGTTATACGTCAGCCTGAACACCTAAATTCAGCCAATCGTATATCAACGGTCATCTGTCAATTAAATTTTTTCGGTCATAGCATCTTGATTCATATGTCACAGCTCATCATTGCTCCTCCCATCTGCAATCAGCTGCTAATGCTTTGATTGATCTGTTCTCTTTAAGTTGAGATTCATTCTATCATTTTTATTATGCAAAGGAAGGAAGAAGTATTGGCTTGGAGAATCGCCCCCAAAATATCAGCAGCTCATATCAGGGAACAGTCAGAGTGATGTCAGAGTAATCGGCGTCAATGTAAACAAGCCTGCATCAGTTGATCTCTGTTGGGAAAATACTGAATCTGTCATCTCTGCTTCTAATAACTAACTTCTACTTTGTTTGAGAGCCTCAGAGGAGGAGATGAGTATAAGATTGTATCTGTTGTCGTTTATTCTGCATCGCCTCTTCTGAGCTGGTCGTATCTGTCTGCTAGCACCTGGAGGAAAACCCCAAAGCTACAGGAGATGAGATCGAGCGGCTGCTGAGTGAGTTTACCAGCAGCGTAGTTGGAGCGAACGCCAAAGCTTCGCAGGGATCCAAACCTGTGAGTCTGCACCTCCTCCCGCTGACAGAAACCCAGCAGGCCGGCGCTAGCGTGCGCTGACTTTGTGTTTGTGCCGTTTGGTAGATTAAACACCTGGTTGAGAAGAGGAGCAGTCTTATAAACGACTTCTGGAAGGTCCAGATGAAAACCAGGAAGTGTCCTTACTGCGGGTAAGTTCTGATGTCGTCTGAGTGCTAAAACGTCTCAGAGAGCCTGGATCTATACTACAACACCATGTGACTGTTCTATCTGTGTGAAGTGGCGGCAGGTCAACGGTGCGACGGGAACACAACAGCAAGCTGATCGTCACCATGCCAACGGGAATGCAAACTGGAGAAAACACAGGTGGGGACTTTACCTTGGATGCTGGTTGGGTTATAAAGGATTGGTCTGCAGCTGTGGATGGAAGAACGTCCAACAGGTTGGACAGTAAAAAGCTGCAGTGGATGTTGGAGATTGAGACGCAGCAGCTCCTCATCTGTAGTTTGAATGCTGCTTGTTATAATATTAATTGTTTTTTTTTAGTCTCCTTGAGAAAATTGTTACAAACTGTTTTCCGCTCGTTTCAACGAGGTTCTGGATCAGATGTCTATGAAGCTTAAAGATTTTCCTCAAGTAACAGTAGCACTACTTTAAAAAATGTTTACCAAGTAAAAGTTAAAAAAAAGTATTTGTTAAAAAGGCTACTTGAGAACTGAGTAACTCTTGGATAATAACATCAGATTTAATGTTTATAAATGAGGCTGGCAAACAGACTTTATGTGCAAGTTGTTGCATTTTAAAGTCGTAGGGAAACGGCTGTTCCAACCGTTGCATTTCTGAATTCTCCCGAGTGGTGCCCGACTTTACACGACTGAATAAAGTGAATTTGATTGGTCGATTATCAAAGGGGCGGGGTTGTTGTGGTGGATTGTTTCTACAGAGTCGGGGGAAGAAGGCAGCCTTTGCTGAATTTACTTGCCAGAATTGGCTTTTGGGAAGTGGATAATACAAACGATAGTCTAATCAGGGCTCACAGATGCAGGAGACAACGACAGACGTTTAGGTTAATCTCACTGCTAAGTAGAACCACGGTAGGGAAGCTAGTATTTTTATGAATGTCGGAAGTTTCATGATTACGGAGCCTAACAGTAAGGAGATAACGCGGTCTGCTCATGCGCTCTTTAGCCCCATTTACACTCAACAGTTATCTAGGTTACCATAATCGGACCGTTCTCGACACGGTTTCGAAAAGGTAATGTAAATGGGGCTATAATCACTGATTAATGCATCTCTCGGCTTTGATTCAATTTTATTTATCGTCCAGATCAGGAAGTAGCACAACATGAATCACAGTTCTTTCTCTCCACCTTCGTGTCTTATTCTTATACAACAGGAAGGCAAATCGCTATTTCTGTCTGTGCAGTAAAGCCGAATGAGGCAACCCTGTCAAATTCAGTGCTTCCCTCCCCCTGGATGTCACTGGCCAAAGTGGTTGCAACAGTAACAGTGTAGCTCATGGGCCCCATGGCGTTTCTGCATGGCCACTGGGGATAAGCATGTGCTGCACACAAATGTTCACATTTAGTGCCATTAGGCTGGACTGGACCACATGAACAGGCTGCAGGTGGATGTGTTTACGTTTTAAACCTCTGTAATGTTGAAAGGTTTGGTTTCACTCAGCAGTTTAGATAATAACAGGGTTCCTGCAGATCCTTAAAAAGTCTTAAAAGGCATTGGATTCTTCAATATAAAAATAAGGCCTTGATTGGTATAAATCAGTCTTTACTAGGTAGGTCTGTCGCGATAATCAATAAATCAATTAATCGCACGATAAATAAAAATTATCCACGTCATTTAATTTATGGGCTATATCGTCTCTGCCTGTGTTTTTCTCCTTCTATTGATGACGCTGGATGAAAAGGCTTTATTCCGGTGCTATCCACTGACCCCCTCCCCTTCCTCATTTTTTAGGAGGAAGGAGAAGGGGGCTATCGCATCAGGTAGTCAGCGTGCATCATTTTGTAGTTCTGCAGCTTTAGAGCCCCGTGAGGAGTTAGAGGAGTTAGTGAGGTAAAAAAAAAAAACACACATCCTATGTTGGGGGGGGAAAGCTGGAAATGGACGTCAGAAAAAAGCACCAGTAGCACCAAATCTCTGGATAATGTTTGGTGGAAAGCAGAACTATTATGGACTTTGAGTAGGAATCAAAACAAAGTTTGTAAATTCCATTCATTTGTTGATAAAGTCATAGGGAAGTCATATTTAAATGTCAAATCATTCTGGCTTAAACATGTTTATAAATGTACTCTTTATCACACTATTTTGTCCCTATATTGTTTAAAAAAAAATCCTGTCTTAAAATCAGTATTTTTTTCCCCATTATCTTCTGCAGGCCAGGTAGTTATACGTCAGCCTGAACACCTAAATTCGGTCAATCCTATATCAACGTTCATCTGTCAATCAAATTTTTTTGAGCTGCATCTTGATTCATAATATTGCAGCTAATATACAAATATAAGAAATAATAATCATTTCCTTCTCCATTGAGTTCCATCCCAGTGTTCACGGGGATGGACGTCTGTGTCTTCAGCAGGCGTAGAGCTAACAGAACTGGCAGCGTTGCGAGGCAAGGGCTCAAACATGTACGGCTGGAAGCCTTCTACACCAAACCAAGCTTCTGCTGCCCTGGCGTCCTCTTCCACAACATCTTCGTCCCCGCTTTCCTCCTTCATATACATCAATCAATTGATTTTTTTGAATTTTAAATATTATTTTAATTTTAAAATATTGTTTAATTTTAAATATTAAAATTGAAAGAAATGCTTTTAGTAAACAGACATTTGTGTTTTGTTATTCTGCCCATTCCTGCCAGTTTCTTTTTGTGAATATTAAATATCTTTTTAGCAGCTCCGCTTTCAGTAAATCTGAATGTGCAGCAGGAACTGTGTCCTTTAAAGAGCAACCAGAAGCTAAACAGGATGGATTTCTGTGCCTCTGAATGTGAAGAATGAGCTTATGTCAGGTTTTAGAGTTACTGAAGGTACATATCCGGTTATCAAATGATTCAATCAGTCTATTAGTTTAAAGCTGGTTATCATTTCAGGTCTGCTGGCTGGAACCAGAATCTTCCTCACTGCCAGTACGGCCAGAGAGCACATCAGTAAAGTGTGGGAGAAAGAAGGTAAAGTATATAGTTTCCTGGCCTGAGCACCAGGCTTTGAATGTTTAGAGATGCGAGTTGGAGCAGAAACGTCTCTCAACTTAAAATAGCGTCCAGAACACAGGAGCCGACTCCCGTTTCTTCTCCAGGTTTCTTCCTGAAGTTTCTGTTTCCCGGGCTGGAGGACAGCACAGGCTCAGAGGGGCAGAAGGGTTTCTATCCAGACCTCTTCTTCCTGGAGCTGCTGGTGGTCCCACCCTGCAGGTACGCTGTCGGTACGTGAGGCGGAGGGCAGCAGTAGAAGCTGGTAGTCTCACCCCGTCCTCTTTGGCAGGTACCGTCCCATCAACCGGCTGGGCGACCAGATGTTCACCAACGGTCAGACCGTCAACATGCAGGCTGTGATGAAGGACTGTGGGGTCATCAGAAAACTTCTGGCTCTACTAGCAGGAGAAAAACACGCCGAGGCGGAGGAAGAGGTGAGGAGGTTCTTCGTTCTCTGTGGAACATTCATTCATCCTCGTTTAACTTGTTTTTTCTTCTGCAGCCTTTGGAGGCAGAAGATCAGACGTTTCTGTCAGGAATAAGCGGAGCGACGTTGGCGGATAAACTGTATAACACGTGGATCCGCCTGCAGAGCCATGTTAACATTGTCTTTGACAGCGACATGGACAAGCTGATGGCCGACAAATACCCCGGGATCAGACAGGTAGGTCTGCCGAGGAATGAAAGATGGGTGGAGAATTGATCAGTTTGAAGGTCAGTGCTTTACAATAGGACCCCCAGTATTCTGATCCTACTAGCACTGCCACTGGCTGTCAATTTGACGGATGACATTTTTCCCAATGGACCGAATGAGTAGTGATGATGTCATCACTAAAATGGTTCTAGCGTGCGATATAAACTCATTGAGGATATGTAGACCTTAAAACAGGTCTAATAAATACATTTTAAAGGCTGTATTATATGCTGTTATTGGTAATCTAAATCTGTATTAAAAATAAATCCGTAAAATAAATAAGACTGTTTTACTACTCCGGTTCAATGTTTGAAATGTATTTAAATTTACAGAAATTCCCCCCACACATTTCCTGCAGACCAACTTTTCACATTTATGACAGAAATCATATGAGCGTTTTTTTTTTTTGTTCACTGCTGATGCTCCTTTTTTCTTGCCACGCCAAACATGGCTCTTCTCAATGGAGGGGTTTGTAGCCTGCGGAACGCATGTGGAACGCAACAGTTTTACCAGTTAAAGGATAAAATCTCTGTGTCACACGTGACGTTCAAACAGGTCCTGAACAAAACAAATGCGTTTATAGCCGCTATGTCCAGGAGATTGTAAAAGACAGCCGCTTCCTGCCGACCAGTCATCATCATCGATCTCTCCATCTCCGCCCAATTTGCTTTCATCAATATCTTGAAGCATTTTTAAAACCTGTTTCTTGTGTTTCATTTCTTCTGAAAGCCATAATTTCCTTATTAGTCAAAAAGTTCCAGTTTTCTCTGTAAAATGATGGTTGCTAGGAAACAGTCCTGCACGTCAATCAACTGCGGAAAGAATTTACAATGCAACAAATAGAGCCGTGACGTGAAGTAGAATTAACCATATTTATGTTTTAGTTTTTTATTTTATTTAAAAAAATGTGGAAACAAAGCAAATATAGAAACAGGAAGAGTCAGTTAACATAACCAACATATTATTAATGTAATTAAATTTATTTCACTTCAAAATCTTGGAACCGCTTACAATGACGGCCTTGGTCGTTCTAGTGTTAATATATTAGTGCAGCAGTGGTTATGCTAACATGGGGTGGGCATGGCTTTCTAAGCATGTAGGTTTCTAGCAACACATCTCTATTTTTTGGCTCTAAATGTTTCTATTTT
>NW_015150920.1:497869-501396 GCF_000732505.1 Cyprinodon variegatus | reverse complement strand
TTCTAGCTCTGAACGTTTCCCGTTTTCAGCTCTGAACATTTCTAGCTCTGAACGTTTCCCGTTTTCAGCTCTGAACATTTCTAGCTCTGAACGTTTCCCGTTTTTACGCCTCTGTTGTGTCTTGCAGATCCTGGAGAAGAAGGATGGATTGTTCCGGAAACACATGATGGGCAAACGAGTGGATTACGCTGCACGGTCCGTCATCTGTCCTGACATGTATATTGGAACAAACGAGATCGGGATCCCCATGGTAACTAACTCTTAATCTAACCCGTGTCATACCCCCCGCTTTTTTTTTTTTTTTTTTTTTTTTTTAAACATTATTCTTTCAAGCGAAGGTTATCTATTAAGCTGGAGTGACTTCAACAGTCGCTGTCTGTTAGCTGGCTGTGCATCTGCAGACTCTAGAGCGTGGCTTAGACTTTAGACGATGTATTGCGGTTTTAAAGGCTAATAGTCAGTTGGGCAGTCAGTCCATCTGACTAATAGCATCCAGTCTCAGACAGTGGATGCTAACATCAGACATGGACAACATATGTTAGAAATAAAAACTGATGAGGAAAGAAAAGGCAGATCCCAACCATTGCTGTCACTATTGCAGGGGTTTTCTGATTTCATGCTGCTCTAGATGACTTTATCCTGACGCACCATAGTGAGCTCAGTTAAAGACTAGCACATCGCTAATGCTAAAAACTAAACACTGGTTTAAGAAAACCAGAGACATCTGCTGTTCTTTCCCGTTTGAATTCTTTAACTTGAAACAAATGGTTTAGATTCTGCTGAGCTGTTTATGTGATAGGAGCCTTTTAAGATCCACAAAGATCTCTGAAGATTGAACTTATCTGAAGACCAGTCACAAGGTCATAGCTACAACCTTTTCATTAAAAAGATTAACCTTGGAAAAATAATACACCGCCAGAGCAGAATAAACTGTTCCTTATACTTAATATCCACTTCATAAATAACTATTTTGTAAATTTTGAAAGTCCCATAATGTATAAATATTTATTTCTGGCTCAGAACATTGAGAAAATATGATTCTGCAGCATTAGAAATAGTAAACTGAAGATGAGCTGGAGCTCCATGATGGACCTGAGACATGGCTTCTTCTCAGTAGCAATGCGGAGGCTGCTGCTTTCCTACCAAGTTAAACATTTGCTGACAGGCCAATGGTTCAGAGAGGTGCGCCACCTACTGGTTAGGAAGAGTTCAAGTAGGAGCCGATTCCATCATAGGGGAGCTACCTCTTCATAGCTGCGTCTCTGCCGTTCACAAACACCTCTGACACCTCATGTTAGTGAGGACATTTCATGGCAGGACTCGTCGTACGGGTATCTTTTGATAGGATAGGATGAGCAAATACCTTTTGAATGGTAAATTTGTTCTTTAGCTCTTTAGCATTATTTGATCAGCCTTTGATCTGGTTATACGCAATGTTGTTGCCTAATAAACTGATCCAGAGCTGAAGGGAAACTAAACTAGGTACGCAATGAGAACAATGATAAAAGTTTGATATAAAAAGTAGGAAGTCATCTGCGTGAAGGAAAGGTCCTCAGCATCATGGGAGTATATTAAGAGGTTAACAAGTGAACCAAATGGCAGCAGACAAATAGGGGAATCCATTGATGCTGATTGTTGACGGCTCCTGTTGTGTTCAGGTTTTTGCCACCAAGCTGACGTACCCACAGCCCGTCACTCCATGGAACGTGAAAGAGCTCCGGCAGGCCGTCCTTAACGGGCCCAACGTCCACCCCGGCGCCTCCATGGTGATCAACGAAGATGGCAGGAAGACCATCCTGTCAGCCACCGACCCCTCACAGAGGGAGGCGGTTGCCAAGCAACTGCTGACACCCTCTACAGGTCCACACAAGATGCCCATGAAGATCGTGAGTCCTGAGCGTCACTGTGGCGTCCCTGGGTGGGCTGTATGAATGGCTGTCGGCCCTGATGCTTTGTTTGTGTTGCTTCAGGTGAATCGCCACATCAAGAACGGAGACGTTCTGTTACTCAACAGACAGCCGACTCTGCATAGACCTTCGATTCAAGCTCACTGCGCTCGCATCTTACCAGGAGAGAAGGTAACGGGGCCGTGGTATTCCTCTTCTGCTCCCTAATGCAATGCTGGCTTCCTTCAGGGTTCTCTCATTCGGCTTTATTTCAGGTTCAGATCAGTGTGGAGAAAAAGATTAGTATCTTTAATCTTTATTCCAACATCCTACCTTACCTCCTTAGTCCCCTCCCCTTCTATCAAGTGCGGTTTTATCTGAGGTCAACTGTTAATGGTGTTGCAGGAAGTCTGTCTGACTTTAAAGAGAGACCAACCAGCATTTTTTGATTTATTTTTTTATTTTTTTTTCTTGTGTTTAATGTCTCAGGTTCTGAGGCTCCACTACGCCAACTGCAAAGCCTACAACGCTGACTTTGATGGAGACGAGATGAACGCTCACTTCCCTCAGAGCGAGCTTGGCAGAGCAGAGGCCTACACTCTAGTTAGCACCAACCATCAGTACCTGGTCCCCAAGGTGGGCATCCATGTTTCTATAAGCCCCGCCCACCATGTAGAGGCAGAAGGCCTTAAAGCAGCTGGTAGGGATCATGGAGGCTGATGTTCTCCTTCTCTGTTCTGTTTCTGTTTAGGACGGTAAACCTTTAGCAGGTCTTATCCAGGACCACATGGTTTCGGGGACCAAGATGACCATAAGAGGCTGCTTCTTCACCAAAGACCAGTATACAGAGCTGGTGTACAGAGGACTGACAGACAAAGTAGGGCGAGTGAAGCTACTACCTCCGAGCATCGTCAAACCACAGCAGCTGTGGACGGGGAAGCAGGTAACCACTGGGCACTGATTAGAAAATGAAAACGCTTCCTAGAAAGAGTCGCTCTGTTTGATCATTTTTCTGTTACAGTCACAGATTCCTTTGTAGTTTATTTGGATTTTAGCTGATAGGACATCATAAGGTGGATAAAGCTTATAAGTTTTTGGTTATTTTCTAATATTAATCTGTCAAGTTTTGAGGGTGTGTATGATCCACGCACATCCAGCCCCATGGAACTAGCATCCTGCTGACATCACTGCATCAACTCCTGCAGCTCAAGTGACACCAGCTGCAAGATGGCTCTGCCTACTGAAAGGCAGCTAGTTAAGATAGAGCTGTGGCATTTTGACCAAAGAAAAACAGGCTTAAAGTTTCCCCTACTGCCAAACAGCAGAACTCAATCCATGGAGCGACTTTCCAGACATTGGATCACACCATGTTTTAAGACATGAATAAAACTCAGATTGTTAGAACTGAAGAATAATTCTGTTCAGCTGTAAAAATTGGTTAGCATTTGTTAATTCTGTTGATCTGCACTATTTTACAGCATAATATGCAGGGTTTGTAGTGATGGTTAATGAGGCATCTTGAAGCCAAACTATTGATGCTGCATTAATACTGTATCACAGAATACTGACACCTGCTGAACATTTAAAGACACTACAGGCAGTTTATTTTGCAGGCTAAACTGAATTGATTTGATGAGCTAT
>NW_015150920.1:491249-497189 GCF_000732505.1 Cyprinodon variegatus | reverse complement strand
CATATATTAAATATGTCAAACACGTGTGTATATATATTAAAATTAGGGGAAAATGTGAATGAGGATTCTTGTCGACTATGATTTTAAGTCATATTTTTAAAACAATAGGTAAAGTAAATAAAGTATTTGAAATTGAATTTAATGCAGATAAATTGAGTGATAACTGAAAGGAAAGGCTGACACAACGAGAAAATTAAAATAAAAACGCAGCTACTGAAACGTTCCTATTTCTTTTAGGCTGCTCCAAAATTCTTGATAATTTTAATGTTAAACCTTAGAAGATTAGATTTTTTTTAGCAGATGCATCATGTTGACAGTCTTTTATTATCATTTTATTAACTGATTATGTTCAACCTTAATTCAACCCCTTCACTGTGATTGGGTTCAGTTTATAGCTGTATTAAGTCCTACAGCTGCAGGCTCTGTGTTGTTGTTTCTGCAGGTGGTCTCCACCTTGCTGCTGAACATCATCCCAGAGAAAGCCGTCCCTCTAAACCTCGTGGGCAAAGCAAAAATCCCAGGCAAGGCTTGGATCCAGCTCCCACCTCGAGCTGCTCCTGGCTACAAACCAGAGAGCATGTGTGAGTCACAGGTAGGAGGACGCAGACACTCAGAGTCCAGCTGCAGGAGCAAGAATTGCTTAACTATGCGGTCTCCTAGGTGGTGATCCGTCAGGGCGAGCTGTTAGTCGGCGTTCTGGACAAAGCTCACTACGGCTCCTCTGCTTACGGTTTGGTCCACTGTTGCTACGAGCTCTACGGAGGAGAGACCAGTGGGAAACTGCTCAGCTGTCTGGCTCGCCTCTTTACCGCTTACCTCCAGCTCTACAGAGGCTTCACTCTGGGTAGGAACCGTTCACTTTCCCTCTCACTACGCTGAGAGACACATGCTCATCTGGATTTCTCCATCTGTACGTCCAGGAGTGGAAGACATTCTGGTGAAACCTGGAGCCAACAGAGAGAGGAAAAGAATCATCGAAGAATCTCTGAAAATTGGCACAAAGGTGAGAGAAAAGTGGTCTAGTAAAATCCTGCAGCCTTGTCAAATTCAGTGCTTCCTCCTTCCTGGATGCCACTGGCCAAAATGGCTGCCACAGTAAGGGTGCAGCTCATGGGCCCCACGGCGCTCCAATATGGCCACTGGGGATAAATGTGTGCTGCACACAAACATCTACTGATGCCCCTGATAAATTAGTTCCAGTATCACTGAAAACATGAAACACGATTCAGAAAAAAAAGGTTTAAAGAACATTTGTTTCAGAAACATTTTTGCGAGTAATATATAATTAGTATGCAAAGTATTTTTACATTTAGCTATTTTTCAGATTCTAGTCCTAAAATTTTCTTCTTTTTTTATTTCAAATTTTATGTTTTCAGTTTATTTTTTAGGGCGGTAAAGTTTTAGAAATACCATTGTTTTGTAATTCCATTTTACAGACCTCTCCCTCTGCACCTGCTCTTTGACCCATTAGAAATCAGTCTGCTCTACTTTGAGGTTAGCAACAGCATTTCTATGGGTCCACAGACAGACCATCCAGAGGTGCAGGGGTTTCATTTTTATGAAACGGGATTTTAAATGGTAAATGATCTGTACGTATAAAACGCCTTTTTCAGCTCAGACTTGACCAAAGCGCTTTATACTACATTGTTATTCACACACACTGATGGTGGCATGCTACATTGACTAATTCCTAAAAAAATAGTGTCCTATATAAGTGTGTAAAAAAATCTAATAAAACAACATTTTATTAAACAAATAGAAAACATTTGTTCACTGATACGGTAACTTTGAAAACTACTTGGCAGCAGTGGAATTAAACACATGAGATACATCCATATTTCAGCCAAAGCTCTAGGGGGCGCCACCATCATGAAGAAGAACACCACACTACCTGTCTACTTCTTCATCCCTTTACAAACATGGAGGCCTTTTTCTGATATGTGTACTTCTGCGTTCTCGTGTACTCGTAAATTGTTGTTCTCGCCCCTCCCTCTTTACCCAGCATGCATCAGAGCAGACTTGTCTGTTCTCGAGATAGACCGCTGTCCCAGCATGCACTGCGGCAGTGCGTGACATTAAAAAAAGTGTTTCCGTGGCAATTTTGCGAAATTGAAAACTTTTCAATACGACCCAAAAAAAAAAAAACACCTGATCAAAGGCTAAAAACTTTTTACCGTAAAACATTGAATTTTTTTCAATATGCGGTGTTTTGATTTAGCAGATTTATTTTTATAATTGCTGTTACTGCAATTTGATGGTTGAAGGAATCGCAGCTAGTGATGCAGCAAAGGATTGTGGGAGTTGATCTGAAGCAGAGATGTTATTGGGTATCATGGTGTCCACAGGGTGAATATCTGTCACCCATAGAAATATTTTTATTATAATTATTGGATGGTGATATCTGCACTTTTTTTTATATTTTATATTTCATACAGAACCACAGCAGTAATGTTTTAAACAGCTGAACTAAAGCAGCCGAACTAAAGTTCCAGCGGATTTGATGATAAATGTGCCACCTTTCAGTCAAAATCCTGCTTTATTTTATTTTATTCAGTTTATTTATATAGCACCAATTCACAACACGTGTCATCTCAAGGTAGTTTACAAGGCCCACTTTACGGTGGAGTGACTATTTTTACTCTTAAAATAAGATAATTAGATAAAATGCACTTGAAATAAAGCAGTGCAATTGTTTTTTTTCTTATTTTAAATGTAAATTATCTTGTTCTGTTAGCAAAGTGTCTCTTTTACTTCCCCAATTCAAGAACAAATGCACTTATTTTAAGAAAAATTGCCTTATCTGGATTTACAAATTTTTTCCAGCATGTCGTCATGCGAATTTGTTCTTGATGGCGTCATCTTAACTATCGTGCATCGGAAAACTCGAGATACATTGAGTATATTTGCTATATGGCCCACCCCTAATTTGCAGTCAATGCTGTTTGGTAATGTCCATCTGAAATAAACTAGCTAATGATACGGCTCGTAAGGGGTTAAAATAAAGCATTAAAACCTTTAAACAATAATAGCTGTCTGTTTAACTTGGTTTATGCTGCTGCTTTAAATCTGAGTATTTTTCTGGTTCTTCTATTAACCGCCACAAGATGGCAGCAAAGTCTGCTCCAGAAATCTGCCCCATCCTTTGAGGGAAGTAAATGTTCTGTGTCCCTGTTCCTGGCCCTCAGGCCCTCCAGGCAGCTTTCAGCCTCCCTGCCAACGTGGATCCAGCTGAAGCTCGGAGCCGATGGCAGGACGCCCACCTCAGCCCCGACCAGAGAGAGTTCAGCTTGGCTGACCACAAATTCAAAGAAGTGGCCAACCAAGTCAACAATGACATCAACAAGGTAACGTTTACAGACCTTTAGAACAAACAAATTAGTGTCCTTCTTCCAGGGATAAAGTTCTTCAGCTCCATTTATTGTCCTGCTGAAGAAAAGCAGGTTGTTTGAAAATAAGATAATCTGAGCTAAAATCCTCAGAGTTGTTCTGGTTTAAGATAAAGAATCTGTTCATGTTCTCCCACAGGTGTGTATGCCTGTAGGACTGCACACCCCGTTCCCACACAACAACCTGCAGCTCATGGTCCAGTCAGGAGCAAAGGGATCCACAGTGAACACCATGCAGGTAAATCTTCACATGTTCTCAGTCCTCCCGCAGCCGTCCGTCCTCCCTGTGTGACCGTTAGGCTTTTTGTTTTAGATCTCCTGTCTGCTGGGTCAGATCGAGCTGGAGGGCCGCAGGCCTCCGCTGATGCCTTCAGGGAAGTTTCTACCTTGTTTCCAGCCGTACGATCCTTCGCCCGGAGCAGGAGGCTTCGTTTCTGGACGGTTCCTCACGGGCATCAAACCTCAGGTGCATGAAGTGTGATGGTCTGTGTTTGATGGTGGTCTGAGAAGGAGAGGAAGGGTCACAGGACTGCAGGGAGAGAGATTTACAATTTTATGGTTTAGTCAGTTCCAGCCAGGTCTGTTCAGGTCTGTTCAGGTCTGTTCAGGTCTGTTCAGGTCTGTTCAGGTCTGTTCAGGTCTGTTCAGGTCCGTTCAGGTCTGTTCAGGTCCGTCCAAGTCCGTTCAGGTCTGTTCAGGTTCAGCCAGGTCCGTCCAGGTCCCTCCAGGTCTATTCAGGTCTACTCGGGTCCCTTTATCCAACCAGAACAATGGATCCTTTTATTAAAGCTTGTTTTGTCTCTGTTTTTTCTCATCAGGAGTTTTTCTTCCACTGCATGGCCGGCAGAGAAGGACTGGTAGACACAGCTGTGAAAACATCCAGATCAGGATACCTGCAGAGGTTCTACATTCATCTTTACTTAAAAAAGATTTTCAGATGTTGAGTAACATAATGACGTGTATAGTTCACAGTGAGCTAATTTTAGCAGCTGGACTAGAAAAAGAGAAGTGGACCTAAATGTGCTGATTCCTCTTGGCTTCTTCTCCATTCTCCCTCCTATCCTCCTTCTTCTTCTTTTGCTTCAAAGATGCATCATCAAGCATCTGGAGGGTTTGGTAGTGCAGTACGACCTGACCGTCAGAGACAGCGACGGATCTGTCATCCAGTTCCTGTACGGTGAGGACGGGCTAGACATCCCTAAGACCCAGTTCCTGCAGCCGAGGCAGTTCCCCTTCATCGAGGACAACTATGAGGTGTGACATCACACACGCATACTTCATTTCTCCACTGGGATGGATAAAAAACTTAAATTTAAATTTAAAGACAAGAGTATATTTCAGAAGTATTCTCCCTAGTTTGGAGCAAAAATGGTTCTATATTTGTTGAGGTTTTATCAGGAGAAACCAGCGAAACAGAAAGTTTGACATCCATCTATTTCTAGTTAGAGCCCTAAAAAACAAAAAAAAGGTCTGATGAAAACACTTTTTGGTAAAGAAATTTTATTGAAGGAAAGATTATCAAGTTTCTTTTAAATATGAAACACTAATGGTATAAGCAGCTTTTTGTCTTTTCTACAAAGATATGTAGAACCTTAAACATTGACTGGGAGCTTTAGTCCGAGCCGACAGAGTTGACAAAAACTCCCGGATGGGTTTTAAAACACCTTCAGTAAAACAGGCAAACAGCAAAGTCTGCTTTCCTCCCAGGGTTTCATTCATTAAAAATCATTAAGTTATTATTTTTTAAATTAAGGCCTTAATTGGTATTAAATTCATTGAATGTGATTATCGTGGCATTTAAAATGCTTATTTAAAAAAATGTTTAAAAACAATTCGTCAGATTTATGAGATAAAACTGATTCTACATGTTTACATGGAACTGCTAGTGTGTGTGTGTGTGTGTGTGTTAGAGTCATGGGTACTTGATGGCATTAAAATTATTTCTAAAAGCATTAAAATACTGTTAAATTAGGGTTACTCATTCCTGTATAAACCCTGCCTCCCCTTTAAGCCTTTTTTCTGTGGTTGTCATGGCCTGGATGACTGAGAATTTACACTGGAAATATGGACAAAAGCTTTCCGCCATCGTTTATTATCTGGGCTGCAGGCTTAGCAGTTACACGTCCAGGATGACACCATCTGCTGTTCACAGGCACCACCAACCCACCTCCGCCTTCTTAAAATCACTGTATGCTCCTATAAACAGAGAGACGCTGGGATATGATCTTGGAGCCATGTTTCAGTGAAACGCTTAATGCTGAATCCCCAGTATTTTGGCTGGGTTTTTGCTTGGGCTTGATTGATTGACTTTATACGGTGAGAAATTTACTCATTACATCAGCTCAAATAGTCAAACGAGAAGAACAATGTGCTGAAGGAAGAAAAAAGGATATATACAGTATACATTAGTAGCCATTCAGAATTTCCCCACTTTTCTGGATGGGAATGGCTGGTCCCATTCCCATCCAGAGTTGAACAGTCAATCTCTGCATCTCCGCTTGGCTCAACACTTGCCAGGCTTTTTATTGAGCAGTCAACACATTACAACAGCAGG
>NW_015150920.1:481797-491104 GCF_000732505.1 Cyprinodon variegatus | reverse complement strand
AACTTGTCTGGTTTCAGCATACGCTTTACAAAAAGTGTCCGGGTTAGGACTTTTCACTTCTCTGCTTCTCAAATGAAAAACAGGAAATCATTGCAAAACATTTGACCGTCTTATGACCTTCATACACTATTTCCAAATAATGAGAGTAACATATAGAAAAACAAATGATTGAGAGCAATATAAAACATATAAATGAATAAAATGATAAAAACAACAGAAACAGCTTGTCAAATATAGAGAACAGGATATTGCGCAGGGTATCAAATAGTAATTGCACATTATACGTTGCACAAGTTATTGCTGTTGTAGTGTCGCATTGTAGAGTCTGGTTGCAGCTGGGATGAATGACCTGGGAGTGACTTGGGAGTTCTTCTAACTTTTGAAGATCTAATATTGCCCTGAATGATGGAGGGAAGAAATGTCTCTCTGCTTTCACCTGCTCAGCATTTTCTCTCATTTTTAGCAGTTTTGAAAGTAGAAGTATTATTTCAGCCTTAATCATTTTTACTGAGCTGCTCCCTGTTTAAAAAAAAATCAACTTTCTATGGTTGCTAAAGTTATAAAACACAACTAAATTTTTAAAACAAAAAATATATCAGATGAAATCCTTTCAACTGCACAGCATCTAACATCTGAGGTTAAAAAATATCAAAAGCAAACTCTTATCTATGAACAAAGAAACAGAAGTTCTTTGAAAAAAGAAAATATCAGAATCAAAGCAGCAGAGCTAATCCACCATCTAAAAGAAGATGAATGTTCAGATTAGGGCTGTACGAAATGTTTATTAGAAATCTGCAACATAAGCCCTGATGAATGAATCTCAGGCTTTGATTGAGTCATAGCCTTATTTTTGTCCAGATCAGGAAATAGCACAACATGAATCACAGTTCTTTCTCTCCACCTTCGTGTCTTATTCTTATACAACAGGAAGGCAAATCGCTATTTCTGTTTGTGCAGTAAAGCCGAATGAAGCAACCCTGTCAAATTCAGTGCTTCCCTCCCCCTGGATGTCACTGGCCAAAGTGGTTGCAACAGTAACAGTGTAGCTCATGGGCCCCATGGCGTTTCTGCATGGCCACTGGGGATAAGTATGTGCTGCACACAAATGTTCACATTTAGTGCCATTAGGCTGGACTGGACCACATGAACAGGCTGCAGATGGGCGTGTTTACGCTTTAAACCTCTGTAATGTTGAAAGGTTTGGTTTCACTCAGCAGTTTAGATAACAGCAGGATTCCTGCAGATCCTTAAAAAGTCTTAAAAGGCATTGAATTCTTCAATATAAAAATAAGGCCTTAAGTGACATTAAAATGCCTTAAATCAGTCTTCCGTAGGTCTTAAAATTATCACCAAGTCATAAATAGGATTTTCTTTTTTTGTAGTTCATGTCAAAGATTTAAATAATTGATGCACCAATGACTTTTTATCTGGAAAACATGGGGAAGTGTCAATTCAATGAAAGTTGGCTAAGCCAGCTAACAGTTTTCTGCATGGCTAAAAACAATACTAAGTAACGTATATGAGGAATGGCGTATTTTGAGCAAGAAGTGATTCGACCTTGGCATGATGGGAATCAAAGCTGTGGAGTCAGACGTGAAGAATGAATTACAAAACACCAAAATCAAGTTACAGTGAAGCAGCCGCTGTTTCTCAGTTCTGTTCCACCCTTGTCTCTGCAAGGCCTCTACAGCATCTCTGACGTCAAGAAAAAGCACCAGTAGCACCAAATCTCTGGATAATGTTTGGTGGAAAGCAGAACTATTATGGACTTTGAGTAGGGATCAAAACAAAGTTTGTAAATTCCATTCATTTGTTGATAAAGTCGTATGGAAGTCATATTTAAATGTCAAATCATTCTGGCTTAAACATGTTTATAAATGTACTCTTTATCAGACTATATTGTCCCAAAATATAGAAAATTTATGTTTTTTTTTTTTAATAATCCCATCTTAAAATCTGTGTTTTTTCTCGTTATCTTATGCAGGCCAGTTAGTCATACGTCAGCGTAAACGCCTAAAAATTCAGCCAATCATATATCATCGGTCATCTGTCAATCAAATTTTTTCGGTCATAGCATCTTGATTCATATGTCGCAGCTAATATACGCAACGAAATAAGAAATAAGAATAATTTCCTTTCCCATTGAGTTCCGTCCCAGTGTTCACGGGGATGGACGTCTGTGTCTTCAGCAGGCGTAGAGCTAACAGAACTGGCAGCGCTGCGAGGCAAGGGCTCAAACATGTACGGCTGGAAGCCTTATACACCAAACCAAGCTTCTGCCGCCCTGGCGTCCTCTTCCACAACATCTTCGTCCCCGCTTACTCCTCCAAATAAAAAATGGATGATGGAGGAGACTCATCCACGACCTCCGACACTAAACTCTCCTCCTCTTGCATGTTTCCTTTGTCCATAGCGTTCCTTGACAGTGTCGTTTCTAAGTCACCAATTTAGTGCTACTTGGTCCCAATGGAATTTACCATTGGGAACCTACTAGCACTAAGTTGCTAACTGGTTAGCAAGATGCTTCAGAGAAAACGGCCACAATCAAAATGCTTGCAAACCTTCAACAATCCCGCCTCCTTGATAAACGACCAATCATATTTACTTTATTCACTCGTGTGAAGTCGTGCACCACTCGGGAGAATTCAGAAATGCAACCGTTGCGACGGCCGTTTCCCTACGACTTAAAAATTAATATCTGTTATTAGTGTCTTTTTAGCTTTCTTCCTATATGGAAAATTTTTCAAAATTGTAAACGGAAAGTAATGGTTTATATCTGAGGTCTTCAACAGGGGGTCCACGGAGGAACAGCATGGGGGTCGCAAAAGTTTTGGTTGATTAGACTTTTTTTTTTTATATATACCCCTCTGCAATTTTTCCACTAATTGAAATGTCTTTAAATCCACATTAACATGAATTCAACACACTGTAGTAAACAGATAAATGGAAGCAGAAGATGTCTTTCAGTCATCAATGCACACATTCAGCGACACACAGGAGCTCTTTCAAGCTGGGCACCGTTTCATTCACAACACCTGTCCCATCAACCAGGAATCAGAATCAGAAATACTTTAATAATCCCAGGGAGGAATTATTTTAGTTACATTATTTCATCTGTAATAGAGTGACTATAGGACCAGTTTGATATAACACTATTTCATACAACATATTTATAATCAGGGTCCCTGCTTCCATCTCGCCATCAGTTTGGGGGTCCTTGGCCTGGAAAATGTTGAAGACACCTTTTGTAGAGGATTTAAAAAAGAGGAGTGAATGTTTCCTTGTCTTTACCAGTAACTCATCACTTACCAGTCTGCTGGTTCAAACTGGTCTGCTATCAGAACCAGGACACAGAGACTGTGCAGTCTGGAAATGACAGGTCTAGCTTCCCTAATAGCTGGAATCTGCCTTTAGAGGCAGGAAGCAACTCAATATGCTCTCTGATTACCAGAAAGAGCTTTTTAGATGACAGCAGCTGGGTTTCTGTTTCTCTTAAGGTCATCAGGAGGTCCCAGGACCTGGACAGTGTTCTGGCTCGTTTGGACCCTCAGAATGCATCTCACCACTTTGCAGCCGTTCAGCGCTGGAGAGCAAAGAGAGAGCTGGCGTGTGCTCGCAGAGGTACCCAACAGCTTTGCTTTACTCTCTCACCTGTGGTTTTAGTTTGGTTTGGGGTTTTCCCTCCACATATTAGAATGTTGTCTTCATTCTGTTAATACACACTTATGTTTTTTTTTTTTTTTTTTTTTGACAGGAGCCTTTTTACTATATTCTCAGAAGAAGTTAGCAAAGTTAAGAGAGGCTCTCCAGGTAACGGAGCCAGTGCCCAACCAGGATCCTGCAGTGCTCCAGGTAGAGCTGCACACTAAAGGCTGGTTTATACTCAGAAACCCGGTGGTCTGCATGTGTGTCACAGTGAACACAGATATGCCCCCCCCGGCCCCCCTTCCCCAGACACTCTGGTGCACCTCTCCAAAATTGTAGGTGACTTCCTCACCGCATCGCCCACATCTAGACCTACAGCTAGTCTGTGGTTGACATAGCACAGACCACGTTTCAAAATTGGGCATAACTCAAAAATAGCTGTGACAAGCTCACTGCGACACACTACCGCGGGAGTATAACCAGCCCTTAAGATCTGTTTGCCTCGTTTTCTTCTCTGGTTTTCTGTCACTCTGCTGAACCATGATGTCATCTGATTGCTCCTCAGCTGGTGAAGGATTGGCACTCTCTGGATGAAGCCAGCAGAGCCAAATACAGAAAGAGGTCGTCCCGGTGCCCTGAACCGTCCCTGGGCTTGTTTAGGCCCGACGTCTGCTTCGGATCAGTTTCTGAAAACTTCTACGATATCACAGAGAAATACCTTCAAAACAGAAGCAGCACAGCAGAGGGCGACGTGGAGTCCCAGAGGTACTGAAAGCGAGGGGAGCCCAAGGTTTTGCATCACTTTACAGCCTCAGACCTTAGAGTGTTTTATTGTGGTGCAATGGAAAAAAATCCAAAGCTGGATAAGTCATTTATTTTTTAAATAAGTGCTTTTGTTCTTGAATTGAGAGGGTAAAAGAGACGTTTGCCAATGAAACAAGATAATTTACATTTAAAATAAGAAAGAAACAATTGCATTATCTTATTTTAAGTGCATATTATCTAAATATCTTATTTGAAGAGTAAAAATACTCATTCCATTTGCGAATCATCTCATTTACCTGCAAATTAAGGGTAAATACACTTTATTTAAGACATTTTTTACTTATTACTAGATTGGTTTTTCCACTGTGGACAAATTAGTGAATAATTTAAAGGACCTGCAGACCTGGAAGAAACCCAGCCAGTCAAAAGGCATGTGGAGTCACAGGAATTACTCCTAAAATAGGGTTTATATTATAACCCAGTTTACAGAAAATAATTACTGAACTCATAAAGAAATCAAAGAAGCTGAATTTAATTCTAATGTTATGTTGCACCACTATTTGCTTAAAATTTAGATTTTAAATCTTATCAAAAATAAATTACAAAAAAAAAAGAATTTTAGATTTTCAAAGTATTTCACTGCGTGCCCTAAACAGGGTTAAAGCTAGAAATCTGACTGTTTGATGCCAATATGTGTGTGTTGGTGTTTCAATTCACTTCAAAAATACTTTAATTCCAAAGGGTAATTAAATGTCGCACTCACTCTTAAGTTTAATTTAGTTTGGTTTACAGAGCTGACAGAGCGACCCAATTGGAGCAGTAATTATACCAAGATTTAAAAAATAAATAATAATAAATAAAAAATGAGTTGTATTCTTTTTAAATTCCAGTTTTTATAGATTTGATCCCTACATTTGTGTCCAAAAAATAAAAATGGAAAAATTAAAAAATAATTTAAACAATCAAATCTGAAATTAACGGTTAAAGCTTTGGTTGAACTTTTGCATACAGACTATAAATTACTGTTTGTCTTTTTTTATTGAGGAGATTTTATTTCGAATTTCAATCATATAAGTGTTTACTAAAGGTGCGTCAAATACATGAAACCCTCACCAGGTGTTTATTTGAACTATAAATAATGAGTTTTGCGTGACTCTGCATGGTGATTAAATCTATTAAAATCTGTGGTTTGATGTGACTGGGTTAGAATAGAGGAGGCAGCCTGCGGTGTTCAGCTGAAACCCTCCTTTGTTCTTTAAAGGGTTCAGTTTCATGCTTGGCGTCAGGTTACACCCCCAGCAGAGGAGTTGTTGTATAAACTAACATTGTTTTGGTTCCTGTCATCACCAGCCTGCGCCGGCTGCTTCATTATAAGTGGCAGCGATCCCTGTGTGACCCTGGTGAGGCAGTGGGGCTGCTGGCGGCTCAGTCCATAGGAGAGCCCTCCACCCAGATGACCCTCAACACCTTCCACTTTGCAGGCAGAGGAGAGATGAACGTCACTTTGGGAATCCCTCGGTAATCTCAGACTGATTCATTCATAAAAACACCCAGGTCACAGAAGGAAATTATATCGGCAAGAATTTGATTATTTTCCAATTTATTTGAGGTTTAAAAATCCCCAAACATGTGCATCATGGGCTTATTTCATGCTCACGTCTCTTCTGAAAGAAAAGCAGCTGCTGTTGCTCTACTGGTTGAAGAAAACATTCAACTTCCTGCTTTGGTAGCGATACTTTGGTTAAAGATGTCATTATTTTACTACACATGGTTGGAACCGTAAAGTCATGAGAAACTCCTCCTTCCTGGCAGAGCTAATGATGATAAGTTTGATGCTATGAATTCTGGGATTCGGTTTGTTCCTTGTGTCCACCTCAGTCCTTTGCCGTTTCTCATTTCACAAGAACGCGAATACGGACTCGTGTTCTCACCAAGTATATTCTTGAGAAGAACACAGGAAAGTCTGGACTGATGACATCACCACACGCTCGGCTCGTCTGGAGCTGCATTTCACCCCCTGTTATTAATATTCTCTGGATAATAATAAATTCTGACTTTTTATTTTATTTAGTAGGGAAATAATAATGAACACAGTCAGATAAACACAAATAAAATGAACATTTTGCCAAATAAAACATAAAAAACTCGCCATCAGAGCCAGCGGTCCTTCACACACGGCTATGCAGAGAGAGGGCCGCTATAGACGGGCCGGTCTGCTGATCCTGTGAATTGGAACATTGCTAGGCCTGAGGATGATGACGCACCTTGTTTCCTCTGACCCAAACACCCCACCAAGCTGCATTTCCAGAAATGTTGGGGCACGTTTTCTAGTCAGCGGTCATTAGCTCTTATCAAATTGTTTCTAATGATGAGTTCAGACCATCAAAGCGTTTGATTTCCATGCAAAGTCTATGGGTGACGGCATTGAGAGGTCCAGAGGCGTGTCTGAGCATTGGGAGCAGCGCGTCGGGAGCGTCGCATCTAAGCTTAAGTTCAAAATATTTTTGCCGCTCAACCAATCAGAGAAGCTGATCCAGGAGGTTTTTTGGGGGGAAATAGACACTACAAGCTGTTATCATTTCTGCACAGCTGTCTGCATATCAAAAGTAAAAAATGACCAAGGAGTTAAACTAAAAAGGTTGGAAAAAAGCTAATAGAATAGATTATGTATAGAGGTGAGTATTGGCATGGGTGTTGCAATACGATACGTGTCATGATACTTATCACTATATTGCAATATTTTTCCTGCTATTAAAATTAAATGTATAGATAAAAAAGTAACCTCTGTATACGGTATGTTCATCAGATGATATTGATCTATCACGTATTTCGGTATCGGTATCCGAACAGCAAAACGGCTCCACAGCGCCATCTGTCAGACTGGCAATGCAGAAGGAGCACATTTTCCCACAGGTTTAGGTAAAATTGTTTTGTTTTAAAAAAAAAAATTTATACTAGGAACTAAAAGATCGATATTATATCAGGCAGCCAGAATTCTCAATATATTGCCAAAATGATTTTTTTTCCCAAATCCTTAGTTATGTAGAAGGAAAAGAGAGAGAACTCAGATCATTATTGCTGCACTAAAACATTTTGTTTTTTGAAATATGGCAAAACCGTTAATAAATATCATCTTTAACTAAAAATTTTAAAACCTGCCAATAAAGATGATTCAATTTTATGTTCTGGTAATTGCAGTTTTTACAGCAAACTTAAAAACTCTTAATATTCACTTCCGGCCGCTCTGAACGGCAGCAGGCAATCCCCCAGTGGCTGGCGGCTGCAGAGAGGTTTTCAGCTGAGCTGCCTCAGCGGTTTGCTGAGTGGGATCATTATCCTGATGAACTGACTGCACACAGGATGTGTGGCGGTGGACTTTCTCGCTTAAATGCTTTGTGGTAAAACTCTTTCTGACTCATCAAAGTGAAAAAAGCCAAGCTGCTCTCTAGCTTGAAGCTACAGAACAAAGCAGATCAACGACCAGAGCGCCGAGCATCCAGAGCGTCGCAGCGTCAAAGCAGCTTGACCAGCGTTTGACCCAGTGTCCAAATTTCCGCTTTTAAACATTTTCACCCTCATGTCCCTCCGTTGTCGCACAAACTTGCCTCTACTTCCTCACCGTCTCGGCCGTATCTAGAGCCATAGCTCGTTCCCGATTGTCCCTCTTGCATTGTGGCATGGGATAACATAGCGCAGACCGTGCTTCAATATCAAAAATATCTCACTGCAACAAATCGCTGCAGGAGGATAACCAGGCCTTTAGAGTTGAAGTGTTTGAAGCTTACAACCCAAATCAACATTTTAGTTCTTTTAAATTGAATAAACAGGGTCGTTAGTTGTGTTTTATCAATGTTATGAAGGATCTCTGTCTCTCACTGGTGCCCTAGACTCTAGGGCACCAGTGAGAGACAGAGATCCTCTAGGGCCTAGAGGATGAACAGAGGCCGCTCTGTAAAGAAAGCCCTTACGTCACTGTTTAAGGAACGCATTTCAGGTTTACACCAGACATTCGTGGTTATGTGTTTCCTAGCAACAGTCCTGACTCCTGCTACATGTTGCTCCTTTCTGTTGGAGCAGAGAGTGAAATGATTCACTGGGTTACGGGACCAGAACCATCCTTATTGTTGCTGATCAACTGTTCGACAGACACAATTCTTCTTTAGAGGTTGTCTTGATCAGTTCAAGCTTTATCTTTTGCATTACTGCCACCTGTGGGTGATCTTAGGTAAATCCATTCCCCTCCTGTTGGGTTCAGTGGAAAAAAAAAAAAGACTAATTGTGTGTGTGAAGGGTGCTGACTCTGGTCCGACCCAGGGATGTGTTCCTGCCTGCTCACAGGCACTGTGAACGTGCTATTTCAGTCTGACCTCAGGCTGCTGCCTCACTGTGCCAGATCCCTTTATCTGTGACAAATGTCAGAGAGTTCAGGCCTGCTTGAACGAACAGTCGTTATCTGGAGCAGCAGCATTTTTCAAACCAGTTCATGCGAGTAAAGCCAAGTACGGTATGTTTCTGAGGGTGTGTATGTGACGCATAGCATGCCCAGCCTAGCAGGCCTCGTACATGAAAATCAGAACAGTCTAATAAAACATGAGCTGGTTTGATTGAATCCCTACAGGGCTTTTATCAGTCGCCTCTCAGCATCATCTTAAAGACACATCTATCTTTGCAGACTCAGAGAGATCCTGATGGTGGCCAGTTCCAACATTAAAACCCCCATGATGAGTGTTCCAGTGCTCAACACCAAGAGAGCTTTGAAGAGAGCAAAGACGCTGAGGAAGCAGCTCAGCAGAGTCTGCCTCGCTGAGGTTAGACCACTACGCTGTTTCCGGATCAATTTCCTCTGCTGCCTTCCTGTTTCTCTACATTTAGGCCCCGTCCACACGAAGTCAAACCC